>NC_041396.2:121332039-121574539 GCF_900747795.2 Erpetoichthys calabaricus
TTAAATGCCTATTAGACAGCCTTGGTGTCACAATCACTCCTAATCCATTAATAGCTGTGTTTGGTGTACTCCCAGATGGGCTTAAAGTGGACAAGGGAAAACAAACTGTAATTGCCTTTACTTCACTATTCGCATGTAGACTTATCTTGCTGAATTAGAAGAATCCTAGCCCACCTCTTTTAAGTCATTGGGAAACTGATGTTATATACTATTTGAAATTGGAAAAAAGTCAAATTCTCAATTAAAGATTTTACTCCTGACTAACTTCTCTCTCTCTCATTCTTTCCTAGGGCACGAAGCGGAAGCAGACAATGACTGACGATAAGATGAACCACGTCGTCAAAGAACTCCAGGTTCTCGACATTCAGAAACTCGTGTCCAGACGGAGGCACCTGAGGGATTTGAAGGCTCGTCTGCTGGAAAAATCCTCCCCGACATCTGAAATCGTCACAGCAAATCGCGGTTCAGTAACATCAACTCCACACTGTGCCACTGACTTTCAAGGCCAAGCGAGCTTTACCCCTGCACCTCGTCGTCGGAGTGATGACGTTAACGATGAAGAACGGCCTGTTTCAGCTATGCAGGCGGGGGTTTAAGGCTAGAACACCTCCATTGGCACAGGCAAGCCTGTCCACCCAGAACCAGTTTGACCCTTTCCGCACCCCCAGTTTGCCTTCAACCCCGGGTGTTGTATTTGTGATTGGAGATTCAATCGAACGAAACCTAAATATCTCTTGCCCTAATCAGATATTTTTTATCTCTTGTTTTCTCGGTGCTCGTGTCCGAAATGTTATGAGACGAGCGCCGACAGTCTTCAAGAGGCACAAGAACAGGGCAGTGGGATGTATTGTGATACACGCCGGGGTAAATGATGTGAGATTCCGACAGTCGGAGATTCTCAAGGTGGTCTTCTCAGCACTAATTAAAGCCACAAAGGAGAGGACCCTGGCTGCAAGAATCTTCATCTCGGGTCCCCTACCTCTTGTTAGAAGATCTAACGAGTATTACAGTCGTCTGCTGGCATTAAACATCTGGCTGAAAGGTTTCTGCGAGAGTCAAAACATCAGGTTTGTAGACAACTGGGACCTCTTCTGGGAGAAGTGGGATGGTCTGTATCCAAATAGTTTCTGCGCACAGGTCCTCTCCGAAAACCTCACTAACGTCATTCATGTCTCTTGACTCTTTATTTTTACTCCTAACCCTTTCCATAATGCTTTGCTAGGATGTGATAATTCAGTAAGAAAATCTTCATCCAAAGTGCACTGCATTAATACTGTAATAACTAGCCTCAATGCATGTAAAAAAACTAGGCAGTGCAGCATAAATACGAAAAACTTAATTACGATTACACCTCTAGATGAACAATGTATTAAAGCTATAAAAGCAGATTATAGATTATATAAAAAATACGCACAGAGTGGCGCTAATAATAACTATTTCTATCTCGAATACCCATAACGCACATATAATTCAGTTCTGCTCTTCCAAAACATTAAACATGGCATTATTAAATGTTAGACCATTAACCAACAAGATGTTTTCCATCAACGATCTTATTAATGATAGGAAAATTGATATTATTGCACTAAGTGAAACGTGGCTTAGCTCTGATGGTGTGGCTGTTTAATCGAATCTGCGCCTCCGAATTACAGCTTCGCTCATGCAGACCGCCAAGGTAAGAAAGGCGGCGGTTTAGCAAACATTTACACAAGCCGGTTAAAGTGTAAAGACGTCAGTTTTGGTAAATTCAAGTCCTTTGAGTATCTTGCCGTTGTTATTCATGGAGTTTCTCAATTTCTAGTATTATCTGTGTATAGACCTCCTAAATACAATGCACCTTTTTTGAAGAATTCTCAGACTTGGTGTCAATTGTAATTACGAACTATGACACGTTCCTAATAGTCAGTGACTTTAACTTTCATATCAATAATCAGTGTACCCGAAAGTAAAAGAATGCATGAACCTCCTGCGGCCTCATGTATAACGCCGTGCATAGAACTCACACTATAACATGGCGTAAACACAAAAGCAGGAATGTGCGTACGCACAGAAAAATCCAGATGCAGGAATCTGTACGTACGCAAACTTTCACATTCTTCCACTACATAAATCCCGATCAGCGTGAAAAGTAACATACGTGCACGAGCCTTCTGTCCCGCCCCAACTCCTCCCAGAATTACGCCTCTTTGAATATGCAAATCAATATAAATAGCCTTCTGTGAAAAGACAATGGGAAAAGCACGGGGGGAAATATAAGAATTTCAGCGAATACCAAGTGGAGGCAAAGGAAAAACGTACTATTTGTTGGTTTAAACAGTGGTATAATCAACAAAAGGAAGTTGATTGAGTGACAGAGTGTCGGAGAAACTCGAAGGCTCAAGTTCACAAAGTCGCACAGTGCCCGAAATAAAAAAGAAATCACATATCAAAGTCGCCGTGAAAAGACGAGTCGTAGCCCACCGTCTGAGTGTCATATGAAAGCTTATTAGGGTACAGACAAAAAAAAATAGGCACACAGTGGGAAAAAGCACAAAATGTCAACTTTAATCTCGAAATTTCCACTTTAATCACGTAGTTTATTTTGCCATTAAAGTAGAACATCATAAACTTCATCTTAAAATCGTTTAATTTACTAGTTTCTCAAATCCCATTGTAACTAAAGTGGCACATTAAATGCTTTGTTCTGTATTTGATCTTCTATGTACTCTACATGTGTGAATCACTACCTGCTTCTTAAACGGGCTTTCTCTTTCTCCGACAGGACACATAATCCATTACATTCGTGATATTACAGCTCTCTGAATAATTAAAATACTGAGATAGATACGTGATATCTTTTTCATGATGACAGGAATGAAAGCATGTTATTAAACATGGGAACACGGTGGCGCAGTGCTTGTTCATGTCTCACGCAAGAGGCTTGGGGCGCCATGCGTGACCTTCGATGAAATAATTTATTACAGAAGTACTGTCTCTTTCAAACGTACTAACCTCCAATTCCTGTCCTTACTTTTCTTTCTCCAAAAACCCAATCGCCACACAATCAGCTATATAGACGTGAAGCCATCTGTAAGCTTAAAACGCCGATTCTTCAAAACTTTTAAGGAACATTGAAATATCTTCGTAGTACATGTTTAATTATTATATCCGTCTATCCTTCCAGTGTCGCGTCAGCACCAGCAAGAATACAACGCAATGCAGGAACAATCCCTGAACTAGCTAGCGCTGCGGCACCGTGTCCTCACATGTTTAATTATTAACAATACAGATTATTTAAATGAAGTTAAAGTTTTATCTGTATAATATAATCAACATATTTTGCTGCATTTCATCTTAAAAATGATATCGTCATCATATGTAAATACGCGCTTCATAAAGTGGTGCAGGTTGTGCAATATTATAACTGTAGTGCAAGTTTACAGTGAGGTGATTGTACTTATAAGTACAAACAGTTCTACAAGGAGCACTTGATGGACTGATTGAGTGCGTTTATAGTTCTTGGGATGAAACTTTTTCTAAACCGCGAAGTCCGTACAGGGAAGTCTCTGAAGTGTTTTGCCTTGGCTCAGGCAGCGTCTGCTTCATGCTGTGTACTGATAATTCTCTTTCTGATCAGCTGTTGCTGTGATTCCCCACTCAGATACAGTGATATAAATACTCCGAGTGGTGCAGTGAGAGTAATATGGAAAAAGATGATCTGCTGTGGCAACCCTTAACGGGAGCAGCTGAAAGAAGAAGAAGATGCAGTGAGAGTTACAAAGCTAAAGCAGTTATGGTATTTGGAATACTATGGCTATTCCCTGGACCATTATATTGCTGCAGGTTAATTACAATCAGATGCATTACACTAATAAACAATATGCAGTTAGTTTCAGTGTATTTATAAAGCCGCGTCAGGAATGTGGAGCTAAGAAAGAAAGGGTGACCACACAGGAACAGTAGCACTGCTTTGACGCTGGGTGCCGCCAGTCTGCAAAACTGAGCGGAGAAATTGCGTACGCCAACGTATGAGTTACGGTAGAAATGTGCATGGCTTTACGCCAAGTTTAGGTTTTATACATCGCGATTTGAGCGTGGAAACGTTCGTATGCAATATTTCTGTGTGTACGCACCGTTTATGTATGAGGCCCCTGGACTTTTGATTTGAGCCAGAACATTAGTCAACCTACACACAAAGCAGGTCATACGCTAGACTTAATAATTATTAAAGGACTAAACGTTGATGTGAAGCAGATCATTGATATTGGTCTATCAGACCATTTTCTCTTACTATTTAGTATAGATATAATGATAGAAAATATTCACGAGAAGCATATTGTTAAAAGAATTTTTTGATTCATCAGCAGCTTCAAAATTTACAAACATTCAAAGCAACCAGTCCATTTTTAGTGCTTACTACAATACTGAGAATAATGTAAATAGTAAGGTGGAAAATTTTAATACTAAGGTTAGAGCTGCTACTGACATAGTCGCACCTGAAAAGATAGTTAAAAAATCTTCTAGCACTATTATACCATGGAAGACTCAAAGAGTATCTGATCTAAAGAGAACATGCCAGAGAGCTAAGTGTTAATGGAGAAAATCTAAACTGATTATCCACTATGAGATATTGAAGGTTAAAATAACAAAATACAACAATATAGTCTGTCTTGAGAGGTGGTGTTATTTCTCCAGAATTATAAATAACAATGCTAGTAATCACATAGTCTTATTCTCTACAATTGATTGTCTGCTAAACCAAGGTCACTCAATGGAATGACTCCAAAATACGTCCAGTGAAACTTGTGAGGCTTTTGATGTATTTTTTTAATCAAAAAATGAATGATATTAGAAATAATATAGTACATTTCCCCAATACTGATCCTCTTAAACCCCGGTACTCCATTATAAACAAATTAAATTCTTTCACCAGGATAGATTTACCTGACTTATATAAAACAATTTCTCAACTGGGGCGGCACGGTGGCTCAGTGATAGCTCTGCTGCCTCACAGTAAGGAAATCTGGGTCCTCCCTGCGTGGAGTTTGCATGTTCTCCCCATTTCTGCGTGGGTTTCCTCCCACAGTCCAAAGACATGCAGGTTAGGTGCATTGGCAATCGTAAATTGTCCCTAGTGTGTGCTTGGTGTGTGGGCGTGTGTGTGCGTGTGTCCTGCGGTGGGCTAGCACCCTGCTCGGGGATTTGTTCCTGCCTTGCGCCCTGTGTTGGCTGAGATTGGCTCCAGCAGACCCCCGGGACCCTGTGTTAGGATATAGCGGGTTGGATAATTAATTTCTCAACTGAGACCCTCCATCTGTGTCCTTGACCCAATACAAACAAGTTTTTTCTGGGCGTGCTATTTGATAGTATTCTTGACATAGTAAACTCATCATTAGATACGGGGGTCTTCCCAGACTGTCTTAAGACTGCAGTAGTTAAACCCCTGCTCAAGAAAAATAATCTTGACTCTTCAGCTTTTGAAAATTTTAGACCTATTTCTAACTTGCCTTTCTTAAGTAAAATTCTAGAGAAGGCAGTCATTATACATCTTAATGATCACCTCAATAAACATGCTATTCTTGATAAGTTTCAGTTGGGTTTCAGAACAAATCACAGTACAGAAACTGCATTCATTAAAATATTAAATGTCTTGCAGGTAAATGCAGACAGAGGCCGTTTATCTGCTCTCATCCTCTTAGATCTGAGTGCCGCACTTGATACCATTGATCACAATATTCTTAGAAATTGCCTTAGTCAATGGATGGGCCTCTCTGGCAGTGTCTTAAATTGGTTTGAATCATACCTGGCAGGTAGAAAATTCTTTGTTAGTTGTGGTAATTTTACTTCAAAGACACATGATATTCTATACGGTGTTCCACAAGGCTCTATTCTTGGTCCGCTGCTCTTTTCGATTTACATGCTTCCATTAGGTCAGATTATCTTGGGGCATAACTTGAGCTACCACAGCTATGCTGATGACACACAACTGTATTTATCAATAGCATCTGACGACCCTGACTCTCTTGATTCACTAATACAATGTTTTACTTGTGTTTCTAAATGTTTTCTCTCAAACTAAATAAAGAGAAAAGAGAAATTTTAGTGATTGGCAATAATGGATATAAAGAGGTTACTAGAAATAAAGGATTAGGATTAGGATTAAAAGTCAAGACAGAGGTAAAGGATTTAGGGGTAACTGTTGACTCTGACCTGAATTTTACATCACATATTAATCAGATTACTAGGACAGCATTTTTTTTACTTAAGAAATATAGCAAAAGTTAGACCTCTTATAACATTGCAAGATGCTGAGAAATTAGTTCATGCTTTTGTTTTCAGTCGGCTAGATTACTGTAACGCACTCCTCTCAGGACTACCCAAAAAAGACATCAACCCATTGCAACTAGTGCAGAATGCAGCTGCAAGAATCTTAACTACGAAGAGAAAATCCAAGCACATTTCTCCAGTTTTGATGTCAATACATTTGTTACCTGTGTCATTTAGAATTGACTTTAAAATACTGCTTATGGTTTACAATGCCTTAAATAATCTCACTCCATTTTATATTTCGAAATGTCTTACACGTTACACTCCAAATCGTAACCATAGATCTTCAAATGAGTGTCTACTTAGAATTTCAACAGCTAAACTTAAAAGAAGTGGTGAGGCGGGCTTCTGCTGTTATGCACCTAAAATCTGGAATAATTTACCAATAGGAATTCACCAGGCTAATACAGTGGAACACTTTAAAACACTTCTGAAAACACATTACTTTGACATGGCTTTCTCATAGCTTCATCTTAGTTTAATCCTGCGCCACCACCACCTAATCAAAGCACCATGATGTCCCTACATTCATGGATTAAAGGCCAGAAGTCCACATGACCGTCATCATTAAATTCTTCCATGAGAACCCTGAATACAATGAGGACTGATTGGGATCATTTATGTTAGGTAGAATGCATAGAGGGGGCTGGGCGGTCTTGTGGCCTGGAACCCCTGCAGATTTTATTTTTTTCTCCAGCCGTCTGTAGTTTATTTTTTTGTTTTTTCTGTCCTCCTTGGCCATCGGACCTAACTTTTATTCTATGTTAATTAGTGTTCCCTAATTTTAATTCTTATTTATTTTGTCTTTTGTCTCTTTCTTCATCATGTACAGCACTTTGAGCTACTTTGTTTGTATGAAAATGTGCTATATAAATAAATGTTGTTGTTGTTGTAGGGGATCTGTTCAAAACCTTTTTAAAACCTGGAAGGATCTAATCAATAACATTTTTAGAATAAGCATTTATTTTGGGGAGGACTTCTTTCCCTCTTTACTACTCTCAAAGTTTTACTCTCTTTCTCATGGGTGGGGGTTGAACTGAATTTAGTTCTGTTAAGTTTGACTTGATTGTATGGAACGTTACATGCTTTTAGTAAATTCAGAAAAAGATAAAAAAAATACCCCAGGTAGACCATGCTCCTCTCTTCCCATTGCCTTTGATTGAGACACCATAAACCACCCGATATCCTGAGGCCATCCTATTGAGAGTGGTCAATTCTAAAACAACTGCCTGGAAAAAGGTGGTCTTTGAATGAGTTGACATCTCCAAGGAGGCGCCTTTTATGTCTGGGACATTCAGGTAAGTCACAAAACTGCTTTTCATCACCTTTCTTACAAACTCCATCTACCACCTGCTGACACAGTTTGGTTGAGTACTGAGTCAGAGACGCTCAAGCAGATATTGAGGAAGGTTCTGTGGGCAAACAGGAGAGACTGGGACCAGCACTTCCCTCTGATTTTCTTCACCTTCAACTGGGTGCCATGGACGTCAGCGGGTTTTTCTCCATTACAGTTGCTTTACAGGAGAGCTAAGTGATTGCTGGACCTCATAAAGGAGGGCTGAGAGGAGGAAGTCCCTCCATCCTCCTGCAACAATCTGAATGGCATTGTAGGGCTACACAACCATTTTACTAAGCTTTGGTCCCTGGTACAAGAACACATGGAGCCAGTGCAGTGGGCCCTGTTCAAGCAATACAACAGCATCACTGGCAATTTCTGCCCAGGGGACAGTGTTATGTTTCTGATATCCATCTCCCACTCCAAGCTCCTCAACCACTGGCCACAGCCCTTTGAAGTTTGAGAGTAGTACTACTATCCCAACAAAACTGATGTCCACAAAAGTGTGTTCATCAATCTCCTTAAACCCTGGAGGAACCAGACAGACAGCGGCACCACCCAGGGTTTACAGAGAGACGCTTTTCTTGGACGTAGGCAGACTTAGTTTTGGAGAAACAAACACTCGGCCCTTGACAAAAAGAATGAGCTGGGATATACCATAAGGTCATTTGCCATGATATCATTACCCAGCCATGGGTCATAGTTAAGGAGCAGCTATATCTCCTCTTGGAGGCGAAAGAGACAGAGGCGGAGTTGGAAATCAAGCAGATGCTGGACTTAAGGTTTATTGAAAGGAGCCATAGCCCCGTGTGTGGCTCTTTCATTTTAGCTCCCAGACATGACAGAAACTGGCATTTTTGTAACAGCGTCTGTTAGCTAAACCTGGTCTCCAGTTTCAATGTCTATCCCATGCCCAGACTGAACAACCTCCTGGAACACCTAGGTAGTGCTCGATACTCTCAATCCTGGACATGACAAAATGGCTATTGGCAGATTAGTCTGAATATTTCTTCCTCCTCCTCCTCCTCCTCGTCATCTTTTACCACTTTTATGGGGGTTTGATATGCTTGATCAACTTTCTTCTAACAGTTCAGTCCTGCACCACTTTTCCAGTCAATCCCATTTCCTTCAGATCTTCATTTACTTTACCCATTCATCTCTGTTTTGGCCTCCCTTGCTTTCTCTTCCCTTGTACTTCCATTGCCATAACTCTTTTGCCCACATATTCATTGTCTCTCATCATCAGATATGGATACCACTTCAACCTACTTTCCTATACTTTCTTAGATATCTCTCCCATTTATGTTGTACCCTTGATTTTCTTATTTCTTATTCTATCCTTTTTTGTAACTCCATACATCCATCTCATCATTCTCATTTCTACCAAATGTAACTTCTTCTCCTGCGCTCCCTTTACTGCCCATGTCTCAGCTCCATACATCATTACTGGCTTTATGACTGTACTGGCTTTATGACTTTTACTTTTGCTTTAATTTTTCAAACATACAATACTTCTCATACCTTCTTCCAACTGTTCAATCCACACTATATTATGTGGGTTATTTCTGCATTTAGTTTTCCATCTCTGATCACAGATATTTAAATTTATCTATTTTTTCAATAGCTCTCCATGCAGGCTGACTTCTGAATCCTGATCATCATAAAACCTTGTATATTCTATCTTCTTCCTATTTATCTTCAACTATTTTCCAAAGCTTCTCCACTCTTCCATTTCCTCTTAATTGTTCTTCTTTTCTGGTGCTATACAACACAATGTTATCAGCAAAAAGCATGCACCAGGGATTGGCCTTATATCCCTTAACTCAACATATCCATAACCAGATCAAACAGGTAAGGAATTAAGTCTGTTACCCCAACACTGCTTTTAACCTGAGTCCTCACTCTTTCATACTGTGGCGGACAGCTGGGTCCCATGCCCGGCAGGGACACCCCTGCTGCATCTGTTCCGGGGGAGCAACCATGGGCAGCTCAATACCTCCCCTGGGACGCTTGGTGGCAGCCTGCCTGGCGGACGGTGATCCCCCAACCTGTCGCATGGCTCCATGGGAGATGGAGTCCTCCACAGCCTGGTTGGGGGCTCGGATGGCCACTAGGGGGAGCTATATGGAGTCAGCAGCCCGGCCGGTCGAATCTTCAGCCCCACCCGGAAGTGCAATTAGGACCAGGTGGTAAAGCACCTGGAACACTTCCGGGTGGGCTATAAAAAGGGCCAGCCACCACCACTCAGGGAGCCAGGGTCGGGAGGAGGATGACTACGCTTGCGGAAGAGTGGTGGTAAAAGAAAGGTTGTTGCTGTGTTGGACTTGTGCTTTGTGGGACTGTGTTGTGGCTGGAGGGATTATGGGAAAGACGTGCCCTCCAGCTGAAGAAAAATAAAAGTCTTTGTTGGTTTCATACGTGCCTCTGTGTCCTTCTGTGTCAGGTTAGGCGCCTATATAGCGCCTTGTTACAATACATATCCTAAACAATTCTCATATACTTCTCAGGCACTCCTTTCTCTCTCATGCACTTCCAGACATGTTGACATGACCCTCTATCATAAAGCCTTCTCCAAATCAATTAACACCATATGCAATCCTTTTTTGTTTTTCCCAATGCTTCTTTATCAGCTGTCTCAATGAAAAGGCTGCATGAGTTTTTCCAGATTTCCTAGATTTTCATTGTGTCGGACATCGGCTTTATCCCCCTATAGTTTCCACATTTCTGAATATCACCCTTCTCCTTATAAGTAGGTACAATCACATGTTCCTCCACTCTTCTTGTATTCTGTACTCTTCATAGATCTTCTCCATTACATCCCACAACTCATCTACTTCCCTCTTTTCCTAAACTCTTCCACACTTTTGCTGGTTTCTGTTTCCTTTCCATTTTCATTCTTTTCAGTGCCTCCTTTATTTCCTTCCCTCCTTATTCTTGGCACTAGCCCTTTCATTTGGTACTCCATCCCCAAATACTATTCTTGGGTTTTCTTCCTTCAACAGCTTTTCAAAGTACCTCTTCCATCTATTCTTGATTCTGTCATGCTCATTTAAGACCACAACTTGCTCATCTTTCATCTTCTATATCTGAATAAAATTCTTTCCAGCCTTGTTCCTAGTTGCCGTTATACTAAAAACCATTTAGTCTTCCTGTTTTGTCTTCAGTTTTCCATATACCTCCTCCAAAACTTGTGCCTTGGCTCTTGACACTACCCTGTTTGCCTCCTTGTTTCTCTACCTATACATTTCTCTATCTTCCTTCTTCCCTGATTGGTCCAATTTATTCTTTGCTTCCTTCTTAGCCTCTATCACATCCTGCACCTCTGTTCCACCACCATTTCTCTCTTGTCCCCATGGCTCTTTCCTGTCATTCTACTCAAAACTTATTAACCTATTAATACAACTTTGCTATTAATTTCCCACCATTCTTCCACAATCTCCAATCACTGCACTTCATTTAAAACTTTCTCCCTAAACTTATTATTAAGCCCTTCCTCTTTTCTTCTTCTTCTTTTGGATGCCCCTGTTAGGGGTTGCCATAGTGAATCATCTTTTTCCATATCGTCCTCTTTTAATCTGCACTATTTTATCATTGTTGCTGCTTGCCTTCTTTTGTTCTCCCACTGATTCTGATTTCACACTCCATCGCCACCATTTTATACTGCACTGTTACACTTTCCCCATTTATGACTTTAAAATTCTTTCATCTCTTTCAAATGAGATCTTCTACACATTAGAAAGTCTATTTGACCTTCCCTTCCTTCACTAGTCACAAGTTGATTTACTTTCTTTTCAAAAAGGTGTTAAATATTTCCAAATCAGATACCATGGCAAAATCTACTATCCTCTCCCCTTCCCCATTTCTCTCCCCACCCTCCATGTATCCTCTCTGTCATTTCTCTTCTATTTCGCACATGCCCATTTAGATCACCACCAACAATCACTTTTTCTCCCTCTTGTACTGCTCTAAGCTCTTCATTCATGTGTGCCCATAAAACATCCACATCCTCTTTCTCACAGCCCAATTGAGGAGCATATACACAAATGACATAAACTACAGTCTCACCGAGGCCCAGTTTAACACTCCTTACCCTATCGCTCATCCTATTCACACTGACAAGACTGATCTTCAAGTTCTTCAGTCACTACTACTGTATACCTACACCATTTCTCCCTTGCTCGTTTGCTCCATTATACAACAATTTAAAAGCCTCTTCTTAATGCTTTTGCCTTAATTTCCTTTCCATCTAGTTTTCTGTGGACAAAAAACACTCCCACTTTCCTTCTTTCCAGAAAATCTGACTAACTCAGCCAAAGGAAAAACCTAGTGGATCCCAGTGGACATGGGTAGTATCGCTTCCTACCCTTTGGGCTACACAAGGCCCAGGCCACCTTTAAGCATCTGGTGGACAAACTGCTTTGACCACCAAGTGCCTGTTAGTGCTGCCTACATAAGATGATATAATCATTGATTCAAGAACCTGGGAGTGATGTGCCGCAAGTCTTAGCAGGCCATACCATTTGCAATGTAGGCCTACAGATCAACCTCAAAAAGTGTAATTTTGCATTGAGGCTTAGTATTTAGGCTATGTGGTGGACAAAGGGCTGTTTAAGCCACAGTGCTCCAAGGTTGCCAACATTTGGGACTGGCCTAGCTTCAGACTGAAAGGTGAGTGTGATAGCTGGTTACTACCCTACCCCATTATGTTCCTCAGCTGGAAGATGTTGGCCCTGGTTATCAAATCGGCTTTGAACCAACACCAGTACTACCTGTTGGGGTGAAAGTTTGTCACCTATTACTCACCTAAGAAGTGGCTGTGTTACCATAGGGACTTCAAACTTCAAACAAACTTCAAGTTTGTTGTTCAACATCGATGAGGGTCATTCCATGCCAATGCTGATGCTCTTTGATGAGTACATATCCTCTTGGTTCAGTCCACCCCAGTGATATTTCAGTTCTGATATTAATTGTAGTTTTACTTTTTATTTTATTTTATAAAATTAATTTTTATTTTTATTTCATTCTAGTTTTCAGTGGAGTCAACAATTTTTATTTAGTTCTGTGTTTAAAATTTTATTTTTTATTTTTTTTTGGTTCTGGTCTTTTTACATAATATTAGTACAATTTTAGTTTTTTTTCTCTGTTGCAAGACCACAAATGCTGGCCTACACATATTTCAATGCAAGTTATGTTTTAGTCAACAAAATACACTCATAATGCCATTAAACACAGCTTGACTATCGATGATAAAACAGATTACCTGGCCTAATGAGTACAGTCAGCAAGATCAAATGTTTCAACACAAGAAACCAGTTTGTGCAAGCACATTACTTGCAAGCATGCATTTCGAGAGATTTGTTAAGGTTCTAACGACATCTGTTGCACAGATAGTCACACAGTGAAAATATTCACTCGATGAACGCCTGTAATGCAGGTGCACAGACAAGGTCCTCAGCCACTGGCACCAGCAGACAGTATATTGACAATTTCTGCTGCCAGTACTGAAGCTGGTGAGTCACTGACTCCTTCAGAGTCAGATTTACAAATATATGAACCCAAAAGAGTTGCTTATTCACTATTCAACTGGCAGTATGCACATTGACAACTGCTTATGTTTCAAATCTCATCAGTATTCTTTACACACAGATAGGTAAGGCACATATTTGGCTAAGAAAGAACGTTACATTTTATAGTGACGAGAGAGAGAGACAGCATTTGTTCCCCATCCTCTATGTGTTCTAAGTTTTCCATTGCAATTCCTCAATTCATACTCATTTAATACAAATAAAAGTATAAAGTGGTGAACAAAAAACACGGATTTCAATTTTGACCTTAATTGAAATATTTAGTTGTTTGTAAAAGCTTTTAATTCTGATGTTTTAACCAACTTCAATACAGACTATTCAACAAAAGGATAACAAGAAAAACAAAAGAATATTTTATTTAAAGTCAAAATTTACTTTTTAAATACATTTTCATGCTAACCTGCTTAAGGTAGTTCAGGATCACGGCAAGCGGATTTCAATTCCAGGAGCATTGACAACTGCCTGGAGCCAGCCATGGATAGAGGTTCACAATCCACCTTAGGACACATTCTCATTGTCTCATTGTTTCCTTAGGAGCTTCCAGAGACTGAGTTGTGCTACCAGAGAGTTGAATAATGAAGCATGATGAATTCTGTGAAGAGTTATCATCACTTCTTAATCTCCACTTGTTTTGCTTAAACTGAAATGGTTCACCTTTTTTGTTACTTATAATTCTTATTATGGTTGTATATGCATAAAAAGTAGGATGCCCAGCACTGACGTCTGAGGGACACCACTTTAACATTATCTAATTCTGATTAGATTCATCATAACTGTGTTTTGGACAATCTTGCATCCATCTACAAACTATCTTGTGTATTTGATCAGTAGCCTTTCATGTGTTGCTTATCAAAGATTTTCCATAAATCAAATTAAATAATCCCATATGCACTTCCATCCATCCATCCATTTTCCAACCCGCTGAATCCGAACACAGGGTCACGGGGGTCTGCTGGAGCCAATCCCAGACAACACAGGGCACAAGGCAGGAAACAATCCTGGGCAGGGTGCCAACCCACCGCAGGACACACACAAACACACCAAGCACACACTAGGGCCAATTTAGAATCGCCAATCCACCTAACCTGCATGTCTTTGGACTGTGGGAGGAAACCGGAGCCCCCGGAGGAAACCCACGCAGACACGGGGAGAACATGCAAACTCCACGCAGGGAGGACCCGGGAATCGAACCCAGGTCCCCAGATCTCCCAACTGCGAGGCAGCAGCGCTACCCACTGCGCCACCGTGCCGCCCCCATATGCACTTCTCTCATCATAAAGCTTTTGTTGTTTTTTAATATAATTTCTGCATATTAGTAAACTCTGTTTCCCTCCCCTGAACTCATGCTATTTACTAATGCACCTATTCTTGCAACGTGATACTCAATCCTTTTAATAATTGCATTCATAAATTTACCCAAGATGCATGTTAAGCTTTCTGGTGTATAGTTACTTGGATAAGCCTAATCACCTTTTTTATGTAACATATTAATAATGTATGCTAGCTCTTTAATTTCATCCTGCTTCTAAATTTTGGAATGAACATGTCCTGTATTTTTTGCACAAGCCTCAAGCAACCTGCTCAATCACTTTTCAACTGATTCCGCATTTCCAAGCTTAGTTCTAGACTTTTAAATCTACCTTACTAAAGTAACACTTAACATTTTTAGTTTTTGCATGAGAACTCTTGAGAAAAAAATGTATTATATTATGGTCACTAGATCCCAATGTTTTAATCACATCTACCCCCCAAATTCTGTCCTATTACAAAATCTATGCTAGATTTCTTCACCAGCTTTTTTGCTTTAACATATACTAAAACAAGAAATGCCATTTAAAATCTCCTGCTGTTTTGCTCCAATGTTTGTAAGGTTATCCCAGTTAAAATTTATTTAAAGTTCTCCATGACTATTATATCCCACTCTAAACTTGTGCTTTTAATATTGTTAAAGATATATTGTACATGCTGAAAGTATTGTTACTATATGGGGATCTATAATGCACTCCCAATATTGGGCATATATCCCTAATGGTTACTAGTTAAACAGTCTCATGAAGATGTGGCTCATAATCCTGTTAAAGAAGACATTCAAATTCTATTTCAGTTAATGGCAACCCAAAACACACACTGGTTTTGTCTATATTGCCTTAGCAAGGTGTGCAATTATCTATATTATACTCATTACCATCTCTGTTATTTAGCCAGTTTTCTGTTGTTGCTATCCTCTTTAATAAAATCCCTGTGTGTGTCCAGGTGTCCGTGTGTGTGTGTCTTCTGGTGAAGTGCGCATGCACGGGGCACGGTGCGATGCGCGATATTACTCTCAGAGAAAGTTACAGGCGTTTTACAGAAATACAAACCAGCATTACTGCGAGAGGAAATTAAAGGTACGCAATACAGTGACTCATATTACAGCCACATACAAGCCAGTATTACTGTCAGAGGAGATTAAAGGTATATTAACGACGAGCACGCCTGTATTACCGCCAGAGAAAATTAAAGGTATATTACGGACGTACAAGCCAGCGGACGTACAAGACAGTATTACTATCACAGAAAATTAAAGACACACAATACACGGCGGCAGCCCACGAAGAACAGTCAGCTCAGCAAGTAAGCATCAACAAAACAAAGGCTGAAAGAAAGAAAAATACGACCAAAAAAAAGAATGAGGTCAAAGTCCCTTGCCATTTAAAATAGACTGTTCCTACTAATGTTTATGCACTACTGTTCTAGCGCCAGTTATTGTAACGGGCTAAATGACTAGTGATATAATAATTAGGGTCAACTATATATATTTCCAACTCACTTGTTTTACTCTTGATACTATTACTAGCATTAAGGCAGTGAATTTTAATTTTGATTTAATTTTATATTACTCATTTTAGTGTGACATTTTAACTGTGAGCTAGATATTTCTAAGTTACCTTGTGTGTATATATTTACAATAGTGCTTAACCCTTCATGTGAAATTAAAAGCCTGGCCTATTTTTGTGAAGTGATCCTCTTGGGTTCTTAAAACCCTCACACTCTGCTACCTACCTAGTTATCAGACTCATTTACCTCTTCTACGCGGTGGTGTGCTGGGGAGGCAGCATTAAGAAGAAGGACGCCTCACGCCTGGACAAAATGGTGAGGAAGGCAGGCTCCATTGTAGGCATGGAGCTGGACAGTTTGACATCCGTGGCAGAGCGACGGGCGCTCAGCAGGCTCCTATCAATTATGGAGAATCCACTGCATCCACTAAACAGTATCATCTCCAGACAGAGGAGCAGCTTCAGCGACAGAGTGCTGTCACTGTCCTGCTCCACTGACAGATTGAGGAGATCGTTCCTCCCCCAAACTATGCGACTCTTCAATTCCACCTGGGGGGGGGGTAAACGTTAACATTATTATTATTAAGTTATTGTCTGTTTTTACCTGCATTTTTATTACTCTTTAATTTAATATCGTTTTTTGTATCAGTATGCTGCTGCTGGAGTATGTGAATTTTTAATTTAATATTGTTTTTTGTATCAGTATGCTGCTGCTGGAGTATGTGAATTTCCCCTTGGGATTAATAAAGTATCTATCTACCTATCCATCTTCCTATCTACCTATCTATCTATCTATGAGGTCCTGAAAACAGTTGGTCAATGTGAATAGTTATTTTTGATGCCCTGGACAGTGTGAACCCTTTACCTTTTGGTTACATCTGTCTGTGACCCACCTATCCCTATCTTTCTGGTTCAGAGTCATTCTCCAAGCTGCTTTAGGCAAGTACAAGAATCAAACTGCACTTATTCTTACAAATATATCTCAGAATAGAGAAATATAGTTTAAGTATATTCTCTGTTGACTTGTACTCCACACAGCAGGGGTGGAATGTAACCCAATATCTTATCAGATCACATTGTAATATAGCATGTTTGTGACCTTCTGAGTAAGCAAAATCTATCCTGTTCATTTCCTTTGCATGAAGATTATTAATTAATAAAATATTATTTTAAGTTATGTTCATGCAGCTGCCTGCAGACAATATTACAAATTGTTTAACTTTTGAACTCTCTATGGCACTTACCTCCATATTCCCACTACACAAGTACACAATTTCAAACACAACACCAGCAGAGCATGCCGGTACATCGATACAAACATTCTGCACTATTACATTTTAAACTCTGAGTTAGTGAAAAGCACTTGTGTTTTATCACCATTATAAATCAGTCTCTAGCTTCTGGTCAGTCCTTATTTGTTTTTCCCAAAGTAGCAAAATTTCTTCAAATCTTGTTGAAACTAACATATATGTAAAATCTCACAACCTGACTCTCTATGCCATTTACTTTTTGTTGCCCTGAATTCCAAAATTTATTGATCATAACAACCTTAAACCATGCATTACCCACAATTCCTTAACAGCATATTTACATAAACTGGCAAAGAGTATAAATTATGCATTCATTCATATTCTTTCAAACCTGATTAATCCATTGCAAGATTGCTAGGTCTAAATTAATCTCAGCAGTAGCAGACTTAAGGTAGGAAATAATCATACATGGGATGTCTGTTTTTTTTTAGCATACTGCTGGTTCAGAAATTTACCAGGATAGTTAAAGTTGATACTTTTCAATTCAATTCAAGTTTATCATCTCAAGAGGGAAATTTAGTGTGTTAGCAAGTTTTTAGAGAGAGAGACCAACATATCATATTAAAAATATACCAAACAAGAATTCAACCATCAAACATATAATTTGTATAAATAAATGCAATATAACAACAACAATAAAGCATATTTCTTTTATAGCCCAAAATCAAACAAGGAATGGTGAATACAATACATAACATATATGTATAACATCAGATTGAAAGTATACATAAAATAATAAACCAACAATAAGACTCAGTAATGGTTAAAAAAATAACAATTTAAGCCTATGGATGTTTATTAAAGTTATACTTATTTAGAAGATTAAGAGTAGTTGTGATGAAGGAGTATTTGAACCAGCTGATTTTTATCCTATGAAACTTAAACCTGTGACCTGGTGGAAACAACTTGGATTGTGATTGTTTTGGGTGAGTTTTATCTAAGAGAACATATATCAGTTTTCTTAATATTTGCTTTATAAACAGATCTGTCAGATTTGTCTGTTGGGACCTTATTTAATTATACTGCTCAATTTTAAAATGTGATTTATTCTGTTTTTCTGTAGCTGACATTCAGATTTCCAAGTCAAGCCAGCAGAACATAAGTTACAATGTATTGTAACTGTTGTTTCAAAACTGTCAATCATAAGCTCTGCATTACTGAGGAGGCTTACCTGTAGCTGCATTTATAAAGGGGAATTAGCTTGTAATTGATCCAGGTTACTACATAAAGACTGCACATTTGCCAGGATAATAATAGGTACAGGAATGTGGTGATGGACCTGTTGTTTCCTCAGCTTTAAAAAAAAACCATATCACTGTGTCACTTTGTTTCTTGAGCTTGTTGCTTTGACAAAAATGCCATGGGTCTGCGAATAACTTTGCCTGTCCTAGGCAGATTTATTTGAAGTATTAACTGCTGGATGTACTGAATTCTCTTAGGTTGAGTACAAGACACATTCAATAACTAAAGTGAAAAAGTATGTCCAAGACAATAAAAACAAGAAAAATTTTCATACACCAGAAAAAGTTGATGATATCATGGAAAACTGGAAAAACTTGATTATGGTGGCTAAGATTAGTTTGCTATAAACATTTAACATTTAAATGGCTTAAATTACTAAAGTGACTTGGCTACTTATTCAATTTTCTGGGAGATGGAGGCCAATGCCCTGCATGCCAATAATGCAGAGACGCCGCTGCTCTATAGATATGACAATAGTAATCCTATTGGTTTACTAACCTAATAGGCTCCCAGTATCTCTTGTGACTTTCCTTATATTATTAATTCTGTTCATTGTTGAATTCCAAGGCTCCTAGTGTCTCTAGTGAGTGCATATTTCTTACAGTTTCATGGTTTGGAGCTGGGAAGAGCGTTCTAATTCACGAGTTGTCAACTTAGAAGGGAGAAGTAACTTTTTAATATAATGTAGCACAAGTCTCATGCTCATGACTTTATACAGACATATAAATAACATTTATTACAGACAACAGGTAAATAAATACAATATGACTCGTCAAGGCTTCCGTTAGACCTTGAATACAAATGAACCTCATAATGTGCAATAAAAAATCCACAAACCTCCCAAAAAGTAGTGAAATGATGATAAACAGAAAAAAACAAAATCTATAAACAAACAGTGTAGCAACAACACATAGCAATTAAATCTAATAACACTATATTGTGAAAAGAGTAAATAAAAACGTGACAAGCCCCATACAAAATAAACTTTTAAAAATGTACATATATAGATACTTAAAATTCCCATAAGAAATCTCTTTAAAATTAAAACTAGTGTCAACACCGTGTCAAGCTTTCAAAGCACTTGTGCTCAAAGCACCGCTTCGAGTATTTTTTCAAAATCGCCTTTCATGTGATTTTTGAGGCACTAGCGTCATGATGTCACTAAAACCTGCGCAGTCAGAAGCCGATTTGGTCAGCCACTTACCTACTGAACTTTTAAACTTCTTTGGCTCAAAGCGTAAAAGCAGTGGCCCTGTTGCATCTGTAAGGCCACTTTACACAACGAGACGCATGATCCAGCGGACGCTACTGCTACACAAGCATTGTACTGTTTATACTGGTACTTGCGCGCGTACTTTACATAAATCTGGAAGATTCCTCCAGGTGGCAGTGCAAGATATCATCACGGTGAGAATAGGTTCAGCTTCGCAGTGTTATGAATTACCTAAAACATCCATTAAATTCCAAGGATACCTTGTCACAATATCTCTGAAAAGGATGTTTAATGATTACATCCATCAATCCAGGGATGCGCCCGTTCCTGTAATCATCGGGCACAAGACAGAAACAATCTCTGGATGGGGCATCAGCTCATCACAAGGTGAACACAAGCACACATACATTAGCGTCATTTTAGCATCACCAAATCTCCAAACCTTCATGTCTTTGGAAGGAAACCGGAGCACACTGTGGAAACCCACCAGGAAAACTCCAGGCAGGGAACACAAGGGACGTGACTCCCTGTGAGGCAGCAGCGCTACCGCTCTGCTACTATGCCGCCACAACATGTGTAATTATTATCAATATTCATTATTTAAATGAACTTAACGACTTATTTGTAAAATGTAATATACATAGTTTAATGCATTTCATGATGAAAGTGATATCAAGTATAAATCTAAGGATTCTAAATGTGCAGAGAGCTGGAATATTATAAATGTAATGTGTTCTGTGTGGTGATTGCTGCTGTCATTTCAGGAGGAAGCCCCAGAAGCTTTGCCCGCTATCGGCCCATGGTGGAAATTTTTGTTATATGTAGGAATAGAAAAAAAATACTCTCCACAACAGGGGGAACAATGACACAAACCCCTGGTGTCTTTATTCAAAGACAACTGCAATACTATAGAGCCACCTAATCGTGGTGCTTAACAAGCACCACACAACTGAACTACTACTGTTCTTAGCGGAGCAGATGTAGACAATGTATTTTGTTTGACATATGTATGTTAAATTGGTTTAATTGACACAAGAGTATCATTATTGTATTCTCCTAATGAAGGCGAAAAAAAGATTATATATAGATGTACACTAAATGATGTGTGATTTTGAAGAAAATTGAGCGTTGCATAAAAAGGTTGCATGGTTTAGCTAATCTATATATATAAAAGCCAAATACCACTGACTCACTCATCACGAAATTTCCCGAACCATGAGGACTTGGGACTTCAAATTTGGAATGTAGGTTACTTTTGGCCCATAGGTGCTCGCTAAGAAATGGTTTTAAAAACTTTGTGGTCCAAATTATACCAGAGTGTAATAAAGATGTTAGTTGAATCGAATTTCAGGGGCCGTGCAATACTGAGCGCTCTTAGAAAGTATTAAACAACAAGCAGGTCTGCTTGTATAGCATATTGTTACAGGGTTGTTCGTAATATTCAATTCTGAATAATAAATCAACAGAGATTCATCTGTCAATTATTTTTTATAATAACTGTTATATGTAATTGTCAGTTGTTGAGCATAATTAACCAGCTAAGTGTAACGGATCATAATCAAATATCAGTGACCACGATTAAGTACTTATAATTGCCCTGCCCTATAATTTCCTATATATCACATATATGCTACTTAATCAGAAGCAAAACCTAATACCAGTAACCTGGTGTTTTAGATACCAAAATATATTTCAGTTGGACAATGAAGAGAGATTGAGCCAATATAAAGTGATTTTCCACAGAAAGCTTCTTTTTGGCTGAAGTTTCTAAGACAAAGACAAGTATATTAATGTTACTAGTCAAAAATTTAAATACACTTAGGTCACTTTAGATTATCTTTTTTCATAGTTCTGTATGTATATTTACAGTACATAATAGAAATTTTTAATAAGTAGCTACAAACAAAGGTCAAGTGTTAAGGCAATTTTCAATTACCTCCTGTTCAAGAAAGTTCAAATTAGACTCTAGACAATAATGGGGAAAAGAACAGCCAGTTATTATAATTATTATTATTATTATTATTTTGTTAAGTTATTTCAATGATAGTAGTTTGTTTAAACTCTTAAAACAATATTCAATGTTTCATCCTTTCCTCTCCTGCATTCTTCAAAAATACTGCTTTCAATTGAAATAAAGTGAAACGTTTGTTCTTGTGCATATTTGTCAGTTTTAAGAACTTAATATCTATTTTATATTCACCAGAGACACATAAGTATATTTAAGTCCACAGAGGAACCTAGAGTTGTGTTTGGTGCTCAGAAGTTTGCTTGAGTATTTTTCTATAAAAGAACAGATTATGCAGGCATCATCAGCCACTTCCAAGGCCACAAAAGATGTGAAGCTCTCAGAACTTGTAAACTTTGATCAATTGACACTTTAAACACAATTGAATGCAGCTAGATCTCCACCTTAACAACAAGATTTTATTTGACAAAATAGTATACTGTGAAATTTTCCACCTTTTGAAAAGCTTGCTTTGATTAATTTTAAATTAATTCATGACTTTTTATTAACACAATTTTCTCTTTTAAAATATGTAATACAATATAACAGAGATCATAGTACAAATATTTACATTTTTAGAATGTAAGCATGGAGTTACATTACATACAATTGACAAGCAACATATAGTATAATTTCATAAGCGTTTAAAAGCATCATTGGCCGTATCTTTTATTAGTTTGTTCTGATTAAAAGAAATAGCATGCTATTTTTTATTCATAGAATTTATTGTAATTTCCTGATTTGCATTTTTTTAGGAAGATATGTCACAAATTAGAAGATGGCAGTGTCCTCTCTTACTTCGAAAAGCCAGCATTAAAAGGTGCGTAACTTTTCAAGCTTCTTTTAAGGGAAGAACAGTTATCAGAATTTGTCAACTTACAGGATTTCTGATTTTTTTTTCTTCCATCCAAGACAACCATCTTTAGTTTCCACATGGGAAGACGGACATTCTGTGTACCACAGGTAGTGCTTTCTAATTATCAGTATAAACTGTAATAATAGTAAATAAAAGTATAAATGTTCTCTGACCCTAATTTATATATTAGAATTTCACAAAAAGTCTTTGACCAACAGGTCAAAAAGCAGGTCTCCAGTGAGGCCTTCATTGACTTGTCTTTCTTCAGCCCTGTTTTGTGTCAATGGCATTATAAGGGTAGAGAATATTGGTCTTAAAAATGGGGTTTTGTGTGCTCTAACTGATTTATTAAACGGCAATTATTTCTGCTTCCAGTAATTCCAGTAAATCTCTCACTTACTCACACATTTCTCAAGGGCTCAATATTCTGTATGCTTACTCCATATGTGATAATGTAAAATATATTTTGTAAAAGTATAATGTGGTATGAGACTATTGAACTGGAATACTGTAGAAAGTCAAGTGTTTTCACCTATAAATACCAAAACGTTTATATAAAATGCATGTATTTTTTAAAATGTTGACTGAATTATTTATGCCAGTACAATGAAGAGTATAAAATTTTATTTACTGTTCTTAAAATTTAGGCAATGAATGGCTTCATAGGCTTGCTTTTGTGGAGTGTAACTTCTTGATTGTTTTCCGTGTTCTTCAAAGATCAATTACATCTGTGGCATCAGGAAACATTAACTGAATTTGCAGGTCAGCCTATTTATGGTTATGTGTAGTTGTTAGCAAATTGTAATGCATTAAAATTATTGAAATGTTACATTATAGATTTTCAGAAATGCATAATATTTAATAATCTGTATTGCAGTGCTTAGTAGTATGGAAAGTGTGGTTCTCACAAACACAACAATTGCCTTAAAGTTAATGATTCTATTTTTCTTTTTCGATATCATTCAGCCATCAATTAATCTAGAATGGAGTGATCATTTGCTTCAGGTAAACACTTTAAATTATGTGTAACTTTTTACATATTTCTATTGCAATATGTTTACATGAATGTTTAGGTAGTTTTTAAAGCACACTTACTAAATTGGGAACAATTAAACTACATATTATTTGAAGTGATGAATTTGGCCTTCACTAGTGACTATATTGTAGTAATTGGGCTCTTTGTCTTTCAGGTACTCACTTAAGTACAATTCTTGTAGACTTACAAGTTGAATTGAAATGGGTCTTACAGCATTGTATTAGTAAATAGAATTATATGCTTTTTTCGCTTCAGAGGACTTAGTCATTTTTAATTATTTGTGCACTTTCTGAATGATTTTTAACTAGACATGACATTCCCTTGAAGATGAACTGTTATGGTTGTACAATGGAGTTTTTTCTTTTTTACTCTACCTCATGAATACAGGGAGTAGAGACAAAAATCAAGAGAAATAGATAGAGTTAAGCATTTCTATGACATGCTTTGGTCATATTAGTGTGTTTATTTCATAAGCTAATTTGACTGTTCTTTGAGTAAAAGTGGAGTTAATGTGTTGATATTCCTAATAAAATACTTAACACTCAGTATTTTTTTCTTTTTCACAAAAAAACATCCTGACTGCTTTTGACTGGCTGGATGCCAACAAAGACCGACTTGTTGGGACAGTACTCAGGCCAAGAATTCTAGATATGGACAAGGATGAAGTAACACACACAATTGGACAATTATACAAAAGGGGAGATGATGAAGATATTGAAGGAGTCATGTCCTCCTTGTTATTTACTTTTGACTGCGTGAAGGATATGCACTTACTGTATTTCTTGATGAGATACGGGGTAAAAAAATTCCATTCAGTTGCTGCTGTTCTACCAATTAGGTTGTTATGTTTTGTTTTGATTTTGTTGACCTTCATATAGTGGATGGAGGACATGGGTGGATGACCTGACTGAGATTGTGTGCTTTATGTCTAAAATGCCCCCCACAGGTTATACTCCCCTATGTGGTAGTTATAATAATGACCTTTGTGTTTTGATACATCACTTTAACTTTCAAGACCTAGACTGTTGGCTTGCAAGTTCAAGATGGGGTCTAATTAAAAGTAAAAATTAGTTGAGACAAAAATCTGCAGCCCTGGAAGTGAATATGAGAACCACTGTATCAAACAATGCCATGTTATAGTTCACTCCAAATCAGGATTATAACATATATACTATATGTGTTTGGGAGTGTGTGTGTGAATATATAAATATATAAATATAAACTAAGGGGGCTCCACCTCGCTTCGCTCGCTTGGAGGAGTCTAGTTGTGAGAAGACCGTGTTCACAACTCCGGACAAATTGTTTGAATTTACCGCACTCCCTTTTGGTCTCTATGGTGCACTGCTGACCTTTCAGCAAATGATGGACTAAATCCTGTATCCCCATTCCGCTTATGCGAGTGCCTATCTTGAAGATGTGGTCATTTTCAGTAATGACTGGGAATCTCATCTTGACATCTTTGGGCGGTGCTTGACAGTTTACAGCTGGTGGGGTTGACAGCCAACCCTAAGAAGTGCAAGCCAGGTATATCGGAAACCCACTATCTGGGATATTCCACGGGGAAGGGTTTTCTCAAGTCTCAAATGGACAAGGTGAGGAAGGTGCTTGCTTATCCCCATCCCAAAACACAGTGGCAGGCTTGTGTCTTCCTCAGGCTCATGAGGTATTACAGGCAGTTCATTCCCAATTTTGCACATCGGGTTGCCCCCCTCACTGACTTCACAAAGGGCAGAAAGAATCGTAGTGTTGTCTGGTCCAATGCCTGTGAGAGAGCTTTTGTGGACCTAAAAGCCGCTTTATCATCATTTCTGGTTCTGCACAATCCAGACTTTTTGAAGGAATTTATTCTGCAAACAGATGCTACCACTTCAGGTTTAGGAGTGGTGCTCTCACAATGTTTTGAGGGAGAAGATCACCCCATCACATTTCTCAGCAGAAAGCTGCTGCCCAGGGAGCATAATTATTCAACTATTAAAAAGGAGTGCTTGGCGATTATGTGGGCAGTGGAGGCCCTCTGTTACTATCTCTGGGGACGATGGTTTACCTTGGTGACTGACCACACCCCGCTACAATCGCTGTACAAACAGAAGGATACAAACTCTGGCTCACTTGTTTGTCTATTAGTTTGCAGGCTTTTGCTTTTGATGTTCACCATTGTCCCGGGGCTTCACACACCAATGCTGATGTTCTCTTCCACCTAGCCAAGCCCGGCTTGGACAGTTGCTGAGGGGGAAGATGTGAGGTTTCTAAACTCTTTTGGGACTCCCCGCAATGGGATGACACAACAAACAGCATCCTGAAGCATGATCGCCGCATCTGTGGAAGACAGCTTCTCTGTTGCTGGGGCAACTGCAGGCTCCCAGCGCTGCAGCAGTCACAATATAAACACCTGTCGTCGATGGGTGATGCAAGGAACATTATAAATGCAGGGAACAGTATTACTTGGCCACAACCCTACCTGATTGCTGTGTCTATGTATAGGAGAGTGGTAGATCCCACTACAATATATAATCGTTCTGTTCCTGTTTCAAGCTGAATAAAGATGCTTTTGCTAAAATACTGATTATATATTTTAGACATCAGGCACTGGAAGCCGCTGTCAAACTGTATCAGCAAAAAATAGAAGTTTAAAAGACTTTATTGAACTTGATCATGAGATTGTGTAACGTTAATGCAAATGGCCAGGAGATGTCACTAGAGAGGTGAGTGTCAAATGCTTTGAAGCTTCGACATGATTTTCAACACAATTGATTCAAACGTTTTGATCCTTTGTGAGGCTTCGCTATGCCCGTCATTAATTAAAACCTACCACATAAAAGTGAATATATGAGGAATATAGACCTAGTCAATATGGAGTAGAAGATTCTGAAAACGTATCTGAGTTATGTAGGATTAACACAAAAATGCACTTTTGATGCATTGTAATAGCTTGTTTCACTGAGCTCATATTGCTCAGCTTGCAGTTGGGGTAGCAACATTTTACGGGTTTTCACCAATAAACCTAAGACATGTCAGTTATCTGAAAAACTAGCTGAACTGCTGGTATGTATGCCTTGCGATGAAGTGACATCTAGTCTTCTCTAGGTGAATGCGTTCTGCTACTGAACAAATAACTGCTGACTCTTCAAAGTACTTTACTTTAATAATATAAAGAGAGAAGGGTATTGCTGCAGCCTGGAGTAAAATGGGTGTGTCCTGTGGCCATTGTCAATTGTGAATAATTTTTAACTTCAGTCAATCAGATATTAGATTTTTGTTTGTCAATTACTTCTTCATCCAATCATATATTAGCTCTTTGTTGTCAATCACTTTTCAATTCAGCAAACCATCAAAGGGGGTAGTTGTCATTCATTTTCTACTTCAACCATTTGCCTTAACAATATTTAAAAGGGAGGGCAGGAGTCATAGAGCCATTCTGAGTGCAAGTAAAAGTAAGCATGTAATTTTGTTCAGCAAGTTTAAACAATATTGTAATATATCATTTGCTACACCTGGAGCAGCAGCCAATATTTTACAGTATCACATTCTGTCGAGTGGATTATTGTGATTATACTACAATTTTGTCACTGTAATTTATTAATATGGGATTTAAAAAAGTTAATGATCACAAAAAATTTTAGATAGGCGATATTTACTGCTGCTCAATGCTTACTGTTACTATGCGACATCTGAAGGGAATTAGGATTTCAATGAACATATGAATACAGATTTGTATTTTGCCTAATATAATTGAGTTCATGGAGACTTAAGTGTAAACTAAACTTAAAATTAAGTCAGTGAAATTAATACAAATATTTGACTGTTGTTTTTTACTTGAAAGTCCAAAAAAAATAGTAGTCTATATTCAACAAGGCACACTGAAGATGGGCTATAAACCTATTACATTTTGAACTTTGAATAAATTACCAAAGTAAAATCTTCACTCTAGGATACACAAGTCTGAAAAAATGTTTTATTAAATTGTATTATTACCATTGTTACTATTCATGTACTATTCATGTAATATTCCTAATATTGCATTGCAGCTTATTCTGCCTACAGAACAGCTTTTGTTCATTGTTTGCTATGGGAGGTGTCAAATATTTCACAGCGATGCATACGATTATAGATCAGATATTTGACACACTCAAGCTCACATAACAGGGAATGGACAACATTAAGAAAGCTGTCAAGATAATTATGATTTAAAGGCATCCTTTGGCTGCCTCCACACATTAACAATACTAAATGTAAGAAACCCCATCATACTTCCATCTACAAGTCTGTTACTGACTATCTATCTATCTATCTATCTATCTATCATATAATATACACCTTTCAGTTATTAATTACTTTTTAATAAAATTTACCATGTTAAAATCTTTGTGAAGATCTAATGTTCAGCTTTGAATACAGTATTAATTAATTGGTGGTACCCAGCCGGGATGCCCAGGAAGACCAGAGGAGGGCTTGTGCCTCCTCCAGACCACGAGGGGGCGACCACCCTGGTTCCTTTGGGGGCCATGGGTACAGAGCTGGGAAGCTTAACCCTGTAGGACCCCAGCACTTCCGCCACGCCAAGAAGTGCTGGGGGGAAGACGAGTGGGGACACCCGGTACGCAGCCAGCACTTCCGCCACACTGGGGAGTGCCGGTGGAAGATTGCCAGAAAGCACCTGGAGCACATCCGGGTGCATATAAAAGGGGCCGCCTCCCTTCACAGAGTGGCTAGAGTCAGGTGGAAGAGGACAAGGTCTGTGAAGAAAGAGAAGGAGGCGATCTGAAGAAAGGCATACTGTGGTTGTGGCCTGGACTGGGGTGATTGGTGCTGTGGCACTGGGGTTTGTGCAGCTTTAAGACTTGTAAATATTGTAAATAAACGTGTGTTGGGTGACTTTAACATGATGTCTATCTGTCTGTGTCCGGGGCTCATTCCACAACATATAACCACATTTGAGGTAATTAACAAACCTGTGTCTAAAAGCATTTTATTACTATTTTAACAGTCTACTGAAAATAGAATGAAACTATTCAACTCCTGTCCCCTCTAAGCTGCTTTCAAAAAGTTAAAAGATTTTGCTGTCCTTTTGGTAAAGTTAACATTTACAGCCATAAACAATAACTTTTACATTCTTTCAGCCATCTTATATCTTAAAATTAATATACTAGTGTATATGGAACTGACGTTAGGTTGCAGGAATACTATACTAATCTTGTCTGTTGTCAATAATAGCACAGTAAACTACATCAACACTGCAGTATTTTCCACAAGTTGAAAAATATGATAAAATATGAAAGTATGGCTGTTATAAGTGAAAAATCAAATAAATAAATAAAAGTTGCTGAAGTACTTAAAACTTAAGGAAGTATAGACTTGACATCACACAATTAATGTTGAAATATTAATTTATTGACAGGAACATGTTGTTTTAAAGAATAGTCTTAGCCTGAGTTGATGGGGAAAAAAACAAAAAACACACACCACCTTCAAATGAATTGTCTAAAAGATAGCAGTGTAACTGTAGTAACTACATGCACTGTTAAGGAGAAGACAACTGTTTTGCGAGATACCGAATATAATCTACTAGGGAAAGATAAAATGGTCACCCCTGCTCAATCAGATAAAGCTAATGTCATTTTTTGCTATTGTTACCCTCCCGGGCCTGGTGAGTGCCAGGGAGAGTGTACTCCTGTAGTCAGAAACAAAGAGGCACAAACTTTACCTTGCGTTCTGCTTGGCTGCAGGATTTAATCTGCCGCACTTGCCTCTGTGGTGTTTTAGGGTTCCTCCCTAACGATAGCACCATCTAGTGACCGCTTCCGGTATTTCCCTTGACACAGTGTTCACAGCAGAGCACCAGGCACCATGAATTTGACATTCAATGAACTGTGATGCAATTAACTTAATACTTATCTTTTTTTTTTTTACTGCATGTTGTTTATTTTTACCCTTTTACACTCTCCCCTGTTTTTTTAATGTCTCCTGACATTTGTCTGTATGCTAAGGAATGTGAAAGAGTCTGTGTCATGTTAATATGCCTGGGGTAAGCAGTTATAGTAATAGGGGTGCATTTGGGTGACGTATGGTAGTGGAACGCCTCTAAGAAAACTTGGGAGAGGGTGGCTTGGCAGAAGAGAGTTCACCCCAGCATTCAACTGCTGATAAGATGGCTGTCCTAGTGTGTTATAAGTCAACATCTCTCTAGGCCTTGCTGTCCGTTGAGATCTCCTAACTGTTTTTGCCTCAACTTGGTTTCCATCCTCTTCTACTTCTGGGCCCTCTTGTGTGCTCTCCTCTTCATCCATTTGATGTTCATAATCCACTACAGAATCCTCTCCCAACCGGTCCTGTGCCTGTGGTGCATTCCCCACATAATCCTGTGTTATAGTTTCATCACTGATAAAGGGGCAAAACTCACAGGCTGTGGCTTTTAGTCCCGACTCAGTCAGAGGAGGTTGCACAGATTGGTGATGTTCTGTCTGTTGAGGTCTCACCAACCTGTAGCATGGAATCTGGCTATGGAAGTTGTGGTGGTAAATGTACTCTTCATCAGAACTGTCTGTGTTTGGGTCCTGCATGTTGTTAATACACTGGTTCTCTCTTTTTGAGTTCCGTTTCCTTTTTTGACACGGTGCCGGGTGTGTTTCTTCCAGTGGCAGGTCATTAACTGGCAGCAGTAGGTTCCTGTGAAGCACACGCAGTGTTTTGGAACCTTTCTCGGGCTGTACTTTCTAAACGGGTCCGTCATCAACTCTCTCCATAACACAGTACACTATTTGCTCCCAGTAAGCCCGCAGTTTGCCAGGTCTACCTCTCTCTGTCATGTTTTTCACCAGCACTCGGTCACCTGGCTGAAGGACGGCACCCCTGACAGCTCGATCATATTGGCTTTTCCCTTTAGCTGAGGATTTGTTGCTGTTGTTTGTTGCAATTTCATATGCAGTACGCATCCTCTTTGCCCATTTCTGTGCATATGTCTGTTGGTCAGTTGTCTCAGAATTTCTTTTGGGTGGGAACAGCAGATCAACAGGTAAGCATGGAGGTCGACCATATAAGAGGAAAAATGGAGAAAACCCGGTGGCTTCATGCCGTGTGCAGTTATAGGCATGTACAACATGAGGTAGGTAATCTTTCCACTGGCTTTTTTTTTCCTCTTCCAGAGTGCGCAGCATCTGAAGGAGTGTGCGGTTCAATCTCTCCACGGGGTTACCTTGTGGATGGTATGGCGTGGTGCGTGAATGACCCATACCAGCCAGCTGCTCCATCCTGCTGAACGAACTGTTCTCAAACTCTTTTCCCTGATCGTGGTGGAGTTTCTGAGGATATCCAAAACGAGGGATGAAGTCCTGGAAGATTTTTTCTGCAGCTGTCTTCCCTGATTTGTTCCTTGTTGGGTATGCTTGAGCAAAGCGTGTGAAATGGTCGATAAGGACAAGGATGTACTCATAACCTTGACTTTGCTCAAGGTGGAGGTAGTCGATGCATATCAGCTCAAATGGACTGCTTGTGGAGATGTGTCCCATATGAGCTCTCTGTGGAAGATTGGGACGTTTCTGTTTAATACAGGCACATCTTTTATTAACATAGTCCTCTATCTCTTGCTGTAGGTTGGGCCAATAGAACCTCTCTCGTGCAAGATGAACTACTTTCTCAGAGCCAACATGGCCCATGTCATTGTGTAGGGTTTTGAGCACCATTGGTGTCAGTTTCTCAGGAAGGACAAGCTGCCTGTGTTGTTCAGTCTGTCGATAGAGGATCCCATCATCCACCTCTAGCTTTTTCCATTCATATAACAGTCTCTTTGTCTCTTTCTTCATGTTCCTCTTTTCTTTTTCATTAGGAATCCAGTTTTGAAGTTTCAAATGGACAACTTCTTTAATGGCTGGATCTTCTTGTTGTGCGGCTCTAATGTTTTCTGGTGTGACACTGGAAATGCTATCAAGTGGCACAGCATCTGCATTCTCACCATTCAGCTGCAAAGCTGCCACCCATGGCACATCATTCTCTTGAACTGCTTTGCTCCCTTGCCATACTGCAGACACAACCTCTGGTGATACACTTTCTGTGTGTTCTTTGATTCTGTCCTGAAGTTTCACAGGGCACCTTGACAGTATATCAGCGTCTGTGTTCATCTTCCCTGGTCGGTATTTGATATCAAAATGAAAGTCAGCCAGTTCGCCAACTCACCTGTGTCCAACAGCATTTAGGTGTGCAGTACTTAGGACGTAAGTCAATGGGTTGTTATCTGTGTATACTGTAAATGTTGGAGCGTAGTACAAATAGTCCCGAAACTTATCACAGATAGCCCACTTGAGTGCCAAGAACTCGAGTTTACCAGAATGAAGGTGGTAATTTTTCTCAGCAGGTGTCAGAGTTCTTGAGCCATACCCAATCACGCGTAGCTTGTTGTCCTGACTTTGGTATAACACTGCTCCTAACCCATCGTTGGACGCATCCGTGTGCAGTACGAATGGAAGGTCAAAGTTTGGGTAGGCTAGAATAGGGGGATTAATCAGTATGTCCACTATCTGGGCTACTACACTCCTGTGTTCAGCTGTCCATGTGATAGATGTCTTTGATGGCAACTGGCCTTTATCTCCCTTCCTAGTTTTGCCTTTACTTTTGCATGGCTGGTGGTGAGTGTTACCTTTTTCCGTGTCAGCAGATGTTTGCAGTAGTTCAAACAGTGGCCGTGCCCTCCGAGAGAAATCTTGAATGAAGGAGCGATAATATCCAAGAAACCCCAGCAAGGACCTGACATCTCCAACTGTGCGAGGCTCTTTGACTTTCAGAGCCAGCACCGCTTCCAGGTCCTGAGGGTCGATCTTCACTCCCTCTCCAGACACCAGTCGGCCAAGGTAGCGAACCTCTCTTTTAAACAACTCGCACTTGGTGGGTCTTAGTTTAATGCCGTGTTTTCTCATGCGACTGAGGACTTGTCTGAGATGGTTTACATGATCCTCAAAGGATACTGAGTAACACAGTACAACATCAAGATATGGAGCACAGCACTCGTCTCTAAAACCTTCCAGCACGCTCTCCATGCACCTCTGAAATGCAGCAGGTGCATTTGTCAAACAAAAAGGAATCCGTATCCATTCATATAGTCCCCATGGTGTGCTGAAGGCTGTGAGGTGTCTGGATTCCTCGCTCACAAATCCTTGATGGTATGCACTTCCTTGGTCCAGTATGGAGAACCATGTACTGCCCCCCAAACTGTTAAGAAGGTCTTGGATTCGTGGCAGAGGATGACGATCTGGGATGGTCTTTCTGTTCAACCCTCGGAAATCCACGCACAGTCGTAGAGTTTGGTCCTTTTTGCGGACACACACAACTGGTGAGGAATATGGAGACACAGACTGGCGGATCCAGCCTCTGTCCAGGAGGTTCTGTACATACTCTTTGACCTCCCTATACAAAGGCCTGGGGATGGAGTTATAGCACTTTTGGACAGGGTTGTTATCCACTACATTGATCTTAAGTTGTAAGCTGGGAATACAACCTATGTCCCCCTCGACTCCTCAAAAAGCATCTGACGCACGATATCTTGTTGCTGCTGGTCAAGATGTTCTAAAGCCACAGGAGGATGCCATCTTTCCTGTGTGGGTGTCTCCGTGCAACCATTTACACCCTCACTGGTGGTGCTGGCTTGGCTGGCATGTGTGGTGCACAGGTAGGTATTACTGTTTGACTTAGCGGTTTGATGAGAAGGTGAACTCCAATTTACTGGCCTGCTGTCAATAATTGTCTCTATACAGCCCAATAATGTTCTTGGAGGCAGAAAAATGTCATGTTTGGTAGAGTTGCGGACTGGGATTTTTACAGCTTTTGAGGCGCCTACTGGTATATCCACTAGGGCAGGGAACAGTTCTAACCCTTCTGGTAAGTCACCTTTTAAGGCTGGTTCAAATAACATCGTCCCTCCCTCTGGCCAGGATCTGGTAAAACACCTAACCTCACATATTTGATCACTTGAAACAGTGAGACCCCTCTTTCCTATTCTGATGTTTTTGCTTAGAGGATTTTCTTTGGCTGAACTGTCACTGATTACAGAGACTATGGTTTCCGCTGTGTCTCTATGAAGATTTAATGCTTCTGCCAATAGGTCACTTAAACTGACACTCCCAGGCTTTTCCAGGCTCTCTAAGATGATTTCCTCAATTACATTGAACCCTAGCAATAAACCACTAACACAGCTCTGACTCACTAGCATGGGTACCTGTATGGCTACTTGACAATGTTTTGCGCTTTTGATTTCCACCAGTATTTCAATCCATCCCTCAAAAGGTACATCAGTCCCATTAGCTGCTGTGATTCTGAGTGGATCATCAGGCAAGAGATCTTCAAGTGACTTAATTGTGGTGTCTGGTAAATGTTTATCTAACCAGGACTTTGCCAATATAGTTACCTGAGTGCCACTGTCCAATAACATATCTGTTTTGACACCATTAAGATAACAGGTAAGCATGCACCTTCTGCCAATCAACTTGGCTACACGCTTTCCTCTTCTCACTCTGTGTCTTAGTGGTGGCTGGCTATTGGCTGGAGTCTTTTCCCCATAGCTGGGTACAGTGGCAGGGGACTCTGGCTCTGACGTGGTCACTGGTGGTCCCTCCCCAGTGACCCTCTCATGTTTCCCGCTGCCTTACTTTTTGACAGATAGCCGATAGCTCTGTGACCTTCCTGGCCACACCTAAAGCAGTGGGTGCAGTTAGCAGTCCCTTGACTTATACATAGCTTGCATTTCCCCTTTGTGCCAGACTTGGGTGGTTGCACAGTACTTGGGGAGTTGGCCTGCGTGGACTCTGGGTTACTTGCAATAGGGGTGAGAGCCTTCTCGATAGTTTTAGCTAAGGCTGAGACATGCACTGTCAGTTCCTGCAGGGCTGTGCGCTGTGCCTGTACTTCAGCCTGTGTTTGAAGAATGCTGGCCTGCACTTCAGTGGATGGCTGGCCTGCACGTGGTGTCTCCCCTTGCTATATGGAACTGACTGTAACTGTTTTTGTCTTATGTAGCTGACCGAGGCGTGCCTGCCTCCCAACTTCTTCAGTAACTGCCCCGGTTATTATCTCTAAGATGAAATCATCAGTTACACTCAAGTCTGAAAGGACAGATTTCAAGTCTCGCCTTACATAAGCATATTTCTCACTGATTCCCTGATACAATGAATGAAGGAATATTCTTTGAACCAGCTTTTCATCATATTGAAACCCTGAATTGCTCTGTTGGGAAGCGAACAATACACGCTGTTTCAATCCCATTAAACGGTACATGAACTGTTGTGGGTTTTCCTTGTCCTGTTGTTTTGCATTACTAAGCTCCTGAAATAGTTCGGCACTACTCTTGTCTCTTAAGTGTGCTCTGAGAAAACGCTTGAGCTCAGCTACAGTTAACCCATGTTTGATCATCAACATGTCTTTAAAGGTACCAGGTTTGATTATTTTTAAAACAGTTCATATGACCTCTGCCTCTGTAAACTCCTCAGCTAGCCCTTCATCCATCTGCCTGCACAGGGTGCTATAGTTAACATCAGAGTCAGAGTCAGAAATCTGCCCACTGTGTATTTTAAATTCTCTACGAGGCAATAAGGCAGCAACATCTGACAACTTAATTACATCAGTTACCTGGTTGGTTACAACAGATGATCTGTCTGCCCTAGCATTCACTATTGAAGGAGTTGCTGCTGCTTCAGCCTCTGCCACTAACTCACATTCCATATCTACAGCCTCTGGAGGTTGTTGCAGTTCTGTGATGAGGTCATTGAAGACTAACAGACGACTCATGCCTTGGTCCTCTTCACTTGCCAGCTTGTCACTTTTCAAAAAGTCCACAATGAAGTCATAGAGTTCCACCTCTGTTGCATCATCCCCTGGCAAGTCTTCCTGTACCTCATTTTTGATAGATGCTGCAAGTTTGTGGAGCACATCTGTGTTGGCGGAGTTGATCAGCTGATGGAGCTGCCTCTGGATTCCACGTCATAGTCCTAATAGAGCAGACATCTCCTCACCACTGGAATCTGTGGTGCAGCACATTAGCCCAGGAACTTGAAGTCAGGTTCAGTTATTCAAGATAAGCTCCCCTTAGGAACTGCAGGAAGAACATGACTTTCTAGGGAAAAATTTAGACCGTTTAAAAGCTAGTACCACTTTGTTTATTTTTTTGTCAGCTTGTAATACTTTCTTGTTTTTAATTATGTTTTTTATATAGCAAACTGCATTTGACAAAACCCTATATTCCAGGGCCAGAATTTTGGCACTGTGACACCATGGGGGTCTTTCACATAAATGTTATTTCTACTAGCTTAGATCTGTGTGGTAACTGAAGCCTGGCAATCAAAATACATTAGTGTTTTTTAATATTACTGATATGTTATATGCAAATTAACCTTCATGAAGGATTTGCAATATTTTTTGTCCTCACAAAAAATCTCTGTTCATAAATGGCTCAAAACGTATGATGTTGTGTTTCACTTTTCAACAGAGAGCAGCACCTAGTGGGGACAAAAAATATAGCAAATGTTTCATGAAGCTTCATTTGCCCATCACTACTAATATTTAACTTTTGGGGATCTGTCATGTTATCCGTCAATGGCAATTATCCTAATCATATACCTATTTGTCAGGGACCATTCACTCTTTAAAAAAACTAAACATCATGCTTAATTGGAGAAAACCCACACAGCCTGAAGAGTTGCAGCTTTGCCCTTTCTTCTTCAATTAAAGTTCTGTTAATAATTTTTCAAGCATTTGAATATCCAGTTTTCAAGTTTACAATTTTTAAAACCCCAAACAGCAATACTTCAGCCAACCACCAGGAGGCAATCTAGATATTTTTGTCTTCACGTTCAGGAAACTGTTCTGTTAATCATCAGTTTCAAGGGAAAATGTCAATGTCAAAGAGCCTAAAACAGAAAATTGACACAGCAAATCACAGCTTTAATGAAGAATAGATTGAAAAATATACATTCATCGTTCCATGTTTCAGTAATACCAAACGTGTGCCTCATTTGCAGTGAAACGATTGCAGTTTCAAGAGAAAGCAATATTAAACATCACCGTTACTCAAGACATGCAACTTTCAAAGTGACGTACCCTGAGTAATGTTGGAAAACTGGATATTCCTACACCGGCGTAATTACTAACGGATCTTTAACTGAACAACATAGAGCAACAAGTGCATCTCTTTAAGCTGCCTGGGTTCTCTCCAAACAGAACCATTTACCGAAACTGAAGTTTTTAAGGTCAGTGTTTTGGAGGAACTTGCTACAGACAAATCTATGGATAGGATAATTACCTCTGTTAAGCAAATACCACTATCTGCCTCAAATACTAACCGTCATGTCCATGTCTTGGCAGAGGATATCCAGCGAATAGTACTCGATTAGGTCAAGAAAGCTTCACACCTATTTCTGGTTATTGACGAGCCCACGGACATCACTGACATTTCCCAGCTGTGCGTTTTTGTCAGATATTTTGATAGTAAACAATTCAAAGAAGAGCTGTTGGCTTTGATGCTGCTGGAAGGTGATACCACTGGTGACATTATCTTTGGAAACTGCAGGAGCTTTTTAAAAAGCATGACTTGTTATCAGAAAAAATAAATCCGATCATCACTGATGGTGCTCCTGTCGTGGCCGGCAAAAAACGGGGTCTGGTGAACAGCATCTTATAAGAATGTGTCTCCCAAAAATAACGCACTTCACTGTCTTCACTGTCTTATTCACCAAAGTGTGCTGTGCGCCAAACTAAGTGGTGAACTGAAAGATGTTATGGATGAAACAATGAAAATAATTAACTTCAACAGAGAGAATTTAAGTACACAGCATTGCCTGCTCCTCAAATTTGTGCTGGACTATCAAACGGTTATTTGTTATTTGCACTAAGAAGCATCAAACATTCTGTTCACTCTCTTGAAACCAACATTTCTGGTAGCTATGAAATATTTGTTTCATTAATTTATATGTAATTTATTCATATCTATTTTCTGTTTTCACACAAAACGGAAATTTACCATGCTGTTTTGTTTTTTATGTGATATTAATTAAACCAAATTTCTTTTCTCCTTTGACTGTTGTTTTGTTTGTTATTGTGCATGTGTAAAAAATGAATTGTTATAAAACAGAATGTTAAAAAAAACAAAATGTTAAATGAGAGTTATGAGTTTGTCCCCACTCTTGACAATATTGTATCCGGCTGCAGGTCGCAGACTTGGCCTTCCACGCCCCCGGCCTTCCACGCCACGCCCCCAGCATTCGCTTCTGTCCGGTCACATCGCTTTCGTTGAAAAACTAGTAATGTTGATTTACCCTGTAACCCTAAAAGACGATATTAATATGACTTGCTCTAATCACGAGGCAAGAATCCGAGTTTCTCTTTACGGTATTACTGTCGCATTTACTTTTAGAAACAGAAAAAAACAGTTTTATAATTTATGAATCAGGATTCGATATAGTTAAAAGAAAGAGGGCATAATATATTTTTAGATTAAGGAAACACCATACTAAATATGAATGTGGTTGCTCTAAACGCTATTATAGTGAACTCTATCATTCAAAATATTTGAAATTTTTTTTACGGTACTTGTGAGTAGTTATATGCATGCGGCATCTGTCAAAATGATTTATGACCTTTAAGCCCCGCCCCTTTGGACTTTGGACCAGAAGTCCCACCCTTTGGACAGTTAGACCGGAAGTCCCGCCCCCTTTCCTCTGATTGGTGGATTTGAAGGGTGCGCCCCTTTTCTCTGATTGGTGGATTTGAAGGATGCGTCCGCCCCCTACACCTGTTTGCCCCCACCTCCACCACCTGTTTACCCCCTCCTTGAACCCGCCCCTTAACCACCTGATTGGTGGATTTGATGGATGTCCCCCCTCCTTGAACCCACCCCATCCACTTGTATGTCCCCGGAAACTGTCAAGTGCAGCCCCCCTTCTCCCAAAGACAAATCCAGGCCTGTTGGTGGCTCACTGCTCTCGAAGACACACACACGAGCGTTTCAAGGGGCAGAGCCGCCGGCCTCTACTGTTTTGGGTAAGATCTCCTGTATCTATGACTTTAAAGATCTATCCTTTGCTTTAGCACTTGTAAACCATTTTTTATTTGATCTAAGTCACGCATAGAGAAACCATCCACACTGTTAGCAGCCACGAGTCTGGGTCTTGTGTGCTTCTGTGTGAGGTCGAAGCTCCAAGTATACACATGGGCAAGCTCGGAAATAGGAGTTGCCGGCTCTCTGTCTGTACAGAGACTGACTGAGCGCACCCGTTAGATCCAAACTGACAGCCCCTGTGCGTAAACAGCTGTGCCTAAATCATACCTCCTCCAATCCCAGGCGTTGGGGAGGTGCATTTTACAGCTCCTAGGTAACAGGTTAGGGGAAGGAGGGGAGCGATGCACAGCTCCTAGGCAACAGATTGCGTCCGATGTGAAAATTGACCTTACATTGCGGAATGCCACTTGTAAAACAGATGAGACATTCCAAAGACACGGATGGCAACAGACATTAAGCGTATCCGGTTAAAATGATTGTCAAACATTTGCTATCATAAAGTACTTCCAAACCTCCGCCCAACCATCTGTTTTCTCCGGAAACTGTCAAGAACCAGTGATGGATGGGTGCCCCCCTCCTTGAACCTCCGCCCAGGCCCTCCTGTATCTATCTATGACTTTAAAGATCTATCCTTTGCTTTAACACATGTAAACCGTTTTTTATTTGATCTAAGTCAAGCATAGAGAAAGCTCCCAGACATTCTCTGCTTATTTGCATGTGCAGCCCATTGTATGCATTCATGAGTAATGACCATCTTGTGAAATCTTTGCATCAGGCTGTGTCTCTTTCGGGCATTAAATGAGGCATATAGAATAAATTGAGAAATGTTAACATTTCCATAAATAAACTATGGTAGGACAAATCGTCACAACATCGGCTCTCTGTCTGTACAAAGACTGCCTGAGCCGGCAGCATCTGAGAGCACCCGTTAGATCCAAACTGACAACCCCTGCGCACACGTGTGTCAACAGATGTCAGTCAGCTCCCCTCCCACCCTTCCCCCGGAACGGGAGTGCGCACCAAGTTTGCTCGCGCGCTGCATCTCAGAGAACGAGTTAAGGGATTTAAAAATCACACTCACATTTTAAATAGTCAGCGACCCTAAGGTTTCATATGGCGTTTAGATTTCTAAATGTTATTCTGATAATCCCAAAGTGAAGCCGCGGCCCGTGTCTATAGCTGCACTCTTTAGGAGCGCACAGCTTGATTCAGCCCCTGTGCCTAAACAGCTGTGCCTAAACTACACCTCTTCCAGCTTCAGGTGTCGGGGTGCATCTCAGAGAACAAGTTAAGGGATTTAAAAAATCACACAGTTAAATAATAGGCAACAGCACCCTTTTAAATGGCGTATTACAAAAAGCTATCCTCGGGTATATAAAAAGTATTTCTCACACACAGATTTTTTTAGACGTTTAAATGTTAGAAAGTCTTCTACCGGCAATCATTCTGGGAAAGGAGCTTTAGAAACACTCTTTGGCAAAGCTATGCTTTCCAAGGCTTAGCAGCTCCGGCCGCCTGGGTGGTGTGGGGTTGCGTTTTACAGCACAGTTTTACAGCATAGAGACGGCAGGCTCAGGGTCTGAAGGTTAGGTGGGAGCAATTTTACAGCTCCTAGGCATCAGGTTTTGGTCGGCTTAGTCCAGATCCTGACCTTTAAACTCATCTCGGAGCGTCCAACGTGAAAATTGGCCTTGCCTTGCAGAAAGCCGCTTCTAAAAGAAATGATGTTTTTCCAGGAGCTTAATGCAACTGTGTTTTCATTCCTCTAAATGAAAGGTAATTATTTTAATACATCCTAGTAGCCCCAAAGCCCGGATGATTTTTTTAGAAGTATCCAGTGTATTGTTGAATAAGATGTACCGGGATGTATGAGATTATATCTTGATACACAGGGAACCTGAGATCCGGCTGTCTGTTTTTATTTACCTCTTTAAAAAGTTTGTATACATTTTTCTTTATCCGCTTTTTTTTTTTCACAAATGTCAGGTATCTTTGTAAAGCGGTCGAATAAAGTCGCCGCGTTCGAGTATGAATTTCATTTGTTTATTCAGTTCCATTTCCGTAGCCTTTTGTTTTCGAAGCACATCTTGAGCGTGTACTCATATTTATCCTCTCGAACCTAATAAACTAGTAATGAAAAGAATGGCCGTGCTGATGAGGATTTTTTAAATTTTTGACAAAGGAGAACTTTGTAAATACCCTTGGGCATTTAAACGGAGCTTTATAAGATTGCAGGTTTCAAACTGAGCCTGGTTTTGTACGGGCATTTAAAAGCACAAAATGTTGATATTTTCCGTCTACTCAAAAACTAAAATTATTTCTTTCTATTAACACAGGGGATAATTAGAAAACATTTTACTATACTATTTTTAATTAAAAACAGAAAAGCCCGATTATGATTTTTGTTTTGTCATGGGAGGATGCTAGGGTGACACTTTTCCCTTTACACTCTTTCTTACGTAGACTTTAACACATATTCTTACCAAAATAGTTCATCACATCCCAATTCCTGTAACTTTAGGTAATTAGACAGAGCTCCATAACAGGCAAGAGAAAAAGAAAAGTATTATAGGTCAAATACACAGGGCCAGAAAACAAAAGAAAAATAAAGTGTGAACACCACACAACATGGTATTGCTAGAGGTTTCATTTTTTCCAGGTGACCCATTTTTGCGTTGTGTGAGGTACCAGCCATAAGTCAAGATCTTTCTTTTATACTGAACTGATAAAGGTAATCTAGGTATGATGTGGTCATCCTGTCTCCAAGACAACTTTTCCTTTATTACATTTAAATTTCTTGTCTCTGAAAATTCACTCATAGCTCATACACTTCTGCTCTTAGAGCCAGGAGGCTATAGTGCTTGGCTCTTTTGCACAGCCGAAGTTCATTGAACTAATATCATGTTTTTAAAATCAGCACACTTGTATACCTCACAAAATAGCAGAGCTAATCACTCTTTCTGCTTAAACACTAAAGCATTAGTGAACAAAATACATTTTCAGTAGACAAGTAAAATGACCAGTTGCTTTAACACCAAAATAAAGCATCTAAAAGTATCTTTGTAAAGGTCCAATTTTAAAACATTATAAGAAAAATCCTTGTCTCCAAAAGAGTTTTGCCCATTTTTCCAACAGGCTTCTTGACTGATCTTTGGAATCATCAGGGTCTTTCTGATCACATCCACCCAAACACGGCATATAACTTAATTTCTGTACTGTACTCATTTTAAATGATAATAGCCAGTATAAAGTCCCTAAGGGAACTGGAGACATCTGATATCTTCTATCATATATCTTTTTTGCAAGCTCAAGTAATTTAGAGTCTGCTCACAACATAAATGTACGGTTATTTTTTCTCAAATGGCCAAATCAGATTTTATTCTCATTAGAGTTTATTTCCATATTTTATTATACCTACTTAACTTTTATCGACATTTATCTTATCTCTATATTCTTCTAGTATCAGAATGTAGTTTAAGTTAATTTGTTTGGGTTCAATAGAGGTATTTTTCATTTTTTCACATCTTAGCGCCCCCTAGGTGGGGTCCGCCCCAACAGTTTGAGAGCCACTGTTGTAGGGGTTATTTGTAAAACACTCTGGGGCACTTCAAGCTAAATTAGATTCCCTCGGCGTTCCATTTTTGTTGTAAATTGTATTTAGTCTCTCTCTTTATTTACTAAACATTTTATACGATGATTAGAAAACAGTCATCTTGTTCACGCTTTAATTTAAATCAGCATTTTCATCGACAGGTTATAAACACTTGGGACTCAGGATGCTTTGTATAATACAAAGTTTTAGAAATTCTGTTAACGCTTGGTAATAGCCTTCCATTTTACATCAGTTATGAGCCCCTGAAAAATAAGAATGGTTATGTTATACACTACAGGGCTGACGATTAGGTTGATTTTGGACACGTTAGGCAAATCAGGAAGGAAAATGTTTTAGTGAATAGTTACATAATATCTATTATAGGTGTTAACACAAGGATTAAAATTTTACTAAAACTGTGAGGTTTATTCTTTCTTTTAGGTAGTCCAAGTTACATAGGACATCTATCCTAGAAAATGGCTTTTCCCCTCTGTTTGTGAAAAAAGCACCCTTTGTTTGAGTAGCATTCAGGGTGAAGGGGATTCCAAGAGTCAACAAGTGTCTGCAATCTTTTTAAATACGAGTCAAAGGACCAGGGTTTGTGCAATGATCACGGTCAGGGGCAGAGTTAAGCTAGACATTATTATTATTAGTCCAAAATGAAACACTGACTCGCCCATATCACAAATATAAGACAGTAAATTTACAAACACTAAGTCGCAGAGGAGATTAAAAAAACATATTAAGACCGGATCAACAAGGGATCACCCCAAGCTCACAACACACTGCAACTGAACCTACGTGTTTTGCAGTATATTATTAGCTAAGCGGTCATCTATTTAGCCCGTTCCTCGGAGTTGGGCAAAACATCTGTTAGTATGATGCTAATTAATATTAGACAGCTATTGTTAGGACCTTATCCGGCACTAAAAGTTGGGCTTGTGTTCCTCCAGAGTCAGGAAGAACATGAAAAAAGTGGAATTATAAAGGAGTTATTACAATTTGAAAAACTGTGATGTATAAAAAAATCATCATGAAAAGAAACCTTTTTTTGAAATAAATAATAATAAGCTTTTTTGACATGTGCAGTCTGGAATAGTCTGAAGATGTCTTAAAGAGTTAATTTTTAAATAAAGCTTGCAAAAGGCATATTAAAAATATTAAAACTAAATAAAAACACAGAAGTACCATTTAATGATATCCATTAGTGTTAAGTATTATCAAGCACTGGGCTCTATTTATAAGGTTTATTTAGTTATAAGCAAAATGATCGGCTGCGTTTTGCTTTGAAATTAATCATAGTTTGACACAGCTTTAAGAATGAGAATGCAAGACGAACCTATACACTTAATAACAAATGTTGCCGTTTCAATTAGGGATATCTTGGATCTCCGTTTTATTTTAACCTTTGGACCAGAAACCCCTGGTCAGCGAAATATACCACATATATTGAAAATGAACCGTGTCGACATGCTAACTAAATAGATACAAGATATTTGAGAATATGGACCTGGGCTCTACCCAGATGAATCTGACAAACTAAGGGTCTCCACTTCATTGCCAGACTTTCTGCGGGTGCTATTGTTCTTGTAATGGAGAATGCAAAAGATTGTTAATCTTTAAAGGGCTTGTGTCCACAGTGTTAACCATCCATAGGACGTGATGTTCAAAATTCAACTAGGGTTTTTCCGAAGAGATGGGACAAGTGCGGCGTGTGTTCTGTATTCTCTTTTCACAATGACCAGACTCCCAAGAACTTAGGCCGTTTTTATGTAGAAGTACATTTCACAGACCTGAATAAGAGACGATCCATCAAACTACTCTGGACGCAAAGAAGGGCCAATCAGGCAGGTGGGGTGGGAGAATAAAATCTCATTACAAATGAAACCTCTAGCAATACCATGTTGTGTGGTGTTCACACTTTATTTTTCTTTTGTTTTCTGGCCCTGTGTATTTGACCTATAATACTTTTCTTTTTCTCTTGCCTGTTATGGAGCTCTGTCTAATTACCTAAAGTTACAGGAATTGGGATGTGATGAACTATTTTGGTAAGAGTATGTGTTAAAGTCTACGTAAGAAAGAGTGTAAAGGGAAAAGTGTCACCCTAGCATCCTCCCATGACAAAACAAAAATCATAATCGGGCTTTTCTGTTTTTAATTAAAAATAGTATAGTAAAATGTTTTCTAATTATCCCCTGTGTTAATAGAAAGAAATAATTTTAGTTTTTAAGTAGACGGAAAATATCAACATTTTGTGCTTTTAAATGCCCGTACAAAACCAGGCTAAGTTTGAAACCTGCTTTCTTATAAAGCTCCGTTTAAATGCCCAAGGGTATTTACAAAGTTCTCCTTTGTCAAAAATTTAAAAAATCCTCATAAGCACGGCCATTCTTTTCATTACTAATTTATTAGGTTCGAGAGGATAAATATGAGTACACACTCAAGATGTGCTTCGAAAACAAAAGGCTACGGAAATGGAACTGAATAAACAAATGAAATTCATACTCGAACGCGGCGACTTTATTCGACCGCTTTACAAAGATACCTGACATTTGTGAAAAAAAAAAAAAGCGGATAAAGAAAAATGTATACAAACTTTTTAAAGAGGTAAATAAAAACAGACAGCCGGATCTCAGGTTCCCTGTGTATCAAGATATAATCTCATACATCCCGGTACATCTTATTCAACAATACACTGGATACTTCTAAAAAAATCATCCGGGCTTTGGGGCTACTAGGATGTATTAAAATAATTACCTTTCATTTAGAGGAATGAAAACACAGTTGCATTAAGCTCCTGGAAAAACATCATTTCTTTTAGAAGCGGCTTTCCGCAAGGCAAGGCCAATTTTCACGTTGGACGCTCCGAGATGAGTTTAAAGGTCAGGATCTGGACTAAGCCGACCAAAACCTGATGCCTAGGAACTGTAAAATTGCTCCCACCTAACCTTCAGACCCTGAGCCTGCCGTCTCTATGCTGTAAAACTGTGCTGTAAAACGCAACCCCACACCACCCAGGTGGCCGGAGCTGCTAAGCCTTGGAAAGCATAGCTTTGCCAAAGAGTGTTTCTAAAGCTCGTTTCCCAGAATGATTGCCGGTAGAAGACTTTCTAACATTTAAACGTCTAAAAAAATCTGTGTGTGAGAAATACTTTTTATATACCCGAGGATAGCTTTTTTAATACGCCATTTAAAAGGGTGCTGTTGCCTATTATTTAACTGTGTGATTTTTTAAATCCCTTAACTTGTTCTCTGAGATGCACCCCCGACGCCTGAGGCTGTAAGAGGTGTGGTTTAGGCACAGGGGCTGAATCAAGCTGTGCGCTCCTAAAGAGTGCAGCTATAGACACGGGCCGCGGCTTCACTTTGGGATTATCAGAATAACATTTAGAAATCTAAACGCCATAAGAAACCTTAGGGTCGCTGATTATTTAAAATGTGAGTGTGATTTTTAAATCCCTTAACTCATTCTCAGAGATGCAGCGCGCGAGCAAACTTGGTGCGCACTCCCGTTCCGGGGGAAGGGTGGGAGGGGAGCTGACTGACATCTGTTGACACACGTGTGCGCAGGGGCTGTCAGTTTGGATCTAACGGGTGCTCTCAGAGGCTGCCGGCTCAGGCAGTCTTTGTACAGACAGAGAGCCGATGTTGTGACGATTTGTCCTACCGTAGTTTATTTATGGAAATGTTAACATTTCTCAATTTATTCTATATGCATCATTTAATGCCCGAAAGAGACACAGCCTGATGCAAAGATTTCACAAGATGGTCATTACTCGTGAATGGATACAATGGGCTGCACATGCAAATAAGCAGAGAATGTCTGGGAGCATTCTCTATGCTTGACTTAGATCAAATAAAAAACGGTTTACATGTGTTAAAGCAAAGGATAGATCTTTAAAGTCATAGATAGATACAGGAGGGCCTGGGCGGAGGTTCAAGGAGGGGGGCACCCATCCATCACTGGTTCTTGACAGTTTCCGGAGAAAACAGATGGTTGGGCGGAGGTTTGGAAGTACTTTATGATAGCAAATGTTTGACAATCATTTTAACCGGATACGCTTAATGTCCGTTGCCATCCGTGTCTTTGGAATGTCTCATCTGTTTTACAAGCGGCATTCCGCAAGGTAAGGTCAATTTTCACATCGGACGCAATCTGTTGCCTAGGAGCTGTGCATCGCTCCCCTCCTTCCCCTAACCTGTTACCTAGGAGCTGTAAAATGCACCTCCCCAACGCCTGGGATTGGAGGAGGTATGATTTAGGCACAGCTGTTTACGCACAGGGGCTGTCAGTTTGGATCTAACGGGTGCGCTCAGTCAGTCTCTGTACAGACAGAGAGCCGGCAACTCCTATTTCCGAGCTTGCCCATGTGTATACTTGGAGCTTCGACCTCACACAGAAGCACACAAGACCCAGACTCGTGCCTGCTAACAGTGTGGACGGTTTCTCTATGCGTGACTTAGATCAAATAAAAAACGGTTTACAAGTGCTAAAGCAAAGGATAGATCTTTAAAGTCATAGATACAGGAGATCTTACCCAAAACAATACAGACCGGTGGCTCTGCTCCTTGAAACGCTCGTGTGTGTGTCTTCGAGAGCAGTGAGCCACCAACAGGCCTGGACTTGTCTTTGGGAGAAGGGGGGCTGCTCTTGACAGTTTCCAGGGACATACAGGTGGATGGGGTGGGTTCAAGGAGGGGGGACATCCATCAAATCCACCAATCAGGTGGTTAAGGGGCGGGTTCAAGGAGGGGGTAAACAGGTGGTGGGGTGGGGGCAAACAGGTGTAGGGGGCGGACGCATCCTTCAAATCCACCAATCAGAGGAAAGGGGCGCATCCTTCAAATCCACCAATCAGAGGAAAGGGGGTGGGACTTCCAGTCTAACTCCAAAGGGTGGGACTTCCGGTCCAAAGTCCAAAGGGGCGGGGCTTAAAGGTCATAAATCATTTTGACAGATGCTGCATGCATATAACTACTCTTGTGTACTAAACGGCATGTCTGACATTATTTCTGGAACCTCGTTTAATAAAGGAAAATTTCATTAATGACATTAATTTATTATATTACAAAGTAAATGATGATCAATAACACAATAAAGCAATCAACAGGCATGACAATGAAGGTCTAAACTTTCGAGCTCTCAGTAAAAGAAACTTTTAAAATTGTTTATATTGAACAATTTTTTAAATGATCAAGCTTACTATACAGTTCATACCTTCATTTCCATTGTCTGTCTTGAATTGTGTTTTCTGCTGCTATAATATTGATAAATTTCAAGTGGAGTTATTACATTTTCAAACGTTTACCAGGTTTTTAATTTTAATGCATAATTGTTCTCCCTGGGACCCTAACTTTTAAGTATGTACTTATCAAAAAAAGTGAAGCAAATCTCTTAAATTGCTTAATAGATATTATATCGTTTGTTTTTCTAAAGAAATGTAAAAATTTGCATTATTGAAAGTTGCACTTCCATAAACCGTCTTTTTTATTTATTTGGAACTGAACTAACAGATTTTAAACTTAACTTTAAAAATGTTTTGTTTGGTTAGATGCAATAATTACAAATCAATTTTTTTTATGATTTTAAATCTCTTTAATCGCTATATACAATTTCTTTTATTAGGAATTTGGCATTTGTCGCATACCCCAACTTACTCTCCAAACGGAGATGTATTTTTTTGTAAATAAAATTACCGTTTTTAGATCATCGGTCTCACTGCTTGCTAAGGATTCATCTCTTCCCATAGTGTGTTCAGCTGTCTTTGACCACTTGGAGCCAGCGTGTGTCATCGTCTCTGTTGTCTGATTTGGTGCAACGCCTGAATCCTACAAATTGCCCCCTGGACAGTGTCCCTTCTCGATTAATTAAAGAGCTTTTTAATTCTGTCAGACCAAGTATTGTTACCTTAATAAATGCTAGCTCGATTTCTGGTTGTGTTCTTGCTGCCTTGAAACTCGCTGTGGTGCAGAAACGTAATAAAAAACAAAATAAGGACCCTCTAATGTGTCAAATTTCAGGCCAATTTCTAAACTGCCTTTTTTGTCTAAAGTCTTAGAAAAACTTGTCCTAACTCAAACTTTTCTGGATGTAAATAGTATTCTGGAAAAATTCCAATCCAGATACAGATGTTCTTACAGCACTGAAAGAGCCTTGTTAAAGGTTTATAGTAACCTCTTCCCAACTACTAATGCTGGTGATTCTGCCATTCTTGTACTGCTGTCTTAATTCAGCTTTGATATTGTGGATCTTACAATTATATCCTGCCTTGAACAGTATATAATACAATACAATACAATTTATTTTTGTATAGCCCAAAATCACACAAGAAGTGCCTCAATGGGCTTTAACAGGCCCTGCCTCTTGACAGACCCCCAGCCTTGACTCTCTAAGAAGACAAGGAAAAACTCCCAAAAAAAGAAAACCTTGTAGGGAAAAAATGGAAGAAACCTTGGGAAAGGAAGTTCAAAGAGAGACCTCTTTCCAGTATGTAGGCATCCAAGGTAATGCCCTAAAATGGTTTAAATCTTATCTAAGACATAGGAGCGTTTCTATTCATTTGGGTGAGTTCTCACCCTGTATAGCTCCTCTTACTTGTGGATGTTACCTTTAGGCTCCATTGTTAACAAGTATGGCTTCTCTATTCTGATGACGCTCAAATATATTTGCCACTAAAATGATATTAAAACCTGGATGGCAATGCATCTTCTTAAACTAAATTATAATAAAACTGTGCTCACGGTGTCCAAAAGTTAACAAAGTTTGAGTGCCTCTGATGTTGCTCTTGGACCCCTTCCTTGGACCACTCCTTCTCTTTCAGTGGACTGTGGGTGGTCGTGGGGCTGACTGTGCAAGGCAGGAGGCGTGAAAGGCTGGGGCGTGGAATGCCGAGTCTTCGACCTGCAGCCGGACCCTTCTCACTCTTGAACGAAAACGTGGCATAAGCCGCATTCCATTCATGAAAGACGGAATTCGTAATATGCAGACAGATTGATAACTCTTTAGCGAGTTTAGAACCTGGGGTGGAGTGGTCTACTGAAATTATATTTATAGGCTATATATCAATTGTTTTGGAATGGCTTCAATATTCAATATTCTAAATAAAATAGCACATTTTCTTTGTTCATTAATTTATTATTTAATTAATATTTTGTGGGCCTGACAGGAGGCTTTGGCGGGCCAGAAGTAGCCTGCGAGCCACCAGTTGATAATCTCAGGATAGGCAAATAGTTAATTAAAGGTGACATGATTAAAGTGTATAAAATTGTGAATGGCATTAGTACAGTGGATCACAGCTGTTACTTTAAAATAAATTCTTGAAAACTTATTAATAAAAATATTGCAAATGTTAGAAAGTTCTTCTTCTAAATAAATTGCTTTGAGTCAAAGTCATTTCTTCATAAACTTGCTTATTTCTGCTTATTTTTTACTTATTTTTACTTGCATTTGCCACGTAAAATTGTGTTCTAAAGTTACTCACTTTCTATAAGTTAAAAAAATATGGAAAATGGATTGATGGATCTTGCCTGCACTAACACTTTACATTACAGTCTGCATGGCATGAAGGAAAAGCTCAGCACTTAGTCTTCCTGCACAACAACAACCAGAGGGGTGATTTCTACTCAAAAGACCATGCAGTAAACTTTTTGTGCCACAATGTTGGGTTTGTTTTGATTTACTTCTGTTTTTACATGAGAAGATGTGCAAGCAAATAGAAAATGTATCCTTACCATGAGAAAAATGTTTTGGAGCTGGAATATGTGACAAAAATGAATATTTCCAAATCCCTTTTGTTGTCACAAACATGATTCAGACACACAGAAAGAGCGGATCAATACTGTCTTGTCTTGAAAAATAAACATATCTGCTAAGTTTTTAAGCTTTTCCTCTGTGCCCATACACACCAATGTAAAGTGCCACAACAGACAAGATATTTTTCAATTTTACAGAAAGTACCTCACTTTAGAACACAATTTATCATGGAAAATTGATATATATATATACAATGTTTGTGAAGAAATAACTTAAACTTGAAAAATACCAAACCTATCCTTTAAAGCTTTTGTTAAATGAAATTTTCTTCAGTAATTAATTTCTTCTTGGTGCCCTCCTAGAGTGATTAACAGACTTTGATGAAAAAGACAGATTAGGATCTTGGTGTCATGGTAGTGCCAATCTGTTTCATCTTGGCAATGGCAGACCTAACACTGAAAGTGATTTTCAGAGTGAAATTTCTTCAGTTAATCAAGATTCCTCAATACCTTTATCCTAAATAATATTCTTTTTCCATACTTTAAAAAAATTCTAGACCTGTTCACATTCCTTTAGTCTGTTGATCTTACTTTAAAATTCACTTCATACTACAGAAAAGTTGGATTTTGGATCCAGGAGTATAAGAATCAGTAGAACTTTTGTGTCATGTAATTTTACAGATGTTTTAATTTGTGCTAGATTTAACAAATCATATTCTAGGAATACACTGATAAAGTATTGATGGCAAAAAAGGGAACACTGAAAATTGACAAATGCAGGATAACTGAATTTATTATGTGAGTCTTAATTGTTGTTTTATGTTGAAAGCATCAGCAATGTTGAAAGCACCTCCTATTTTAAAGCATTCTGAATTAGGGTCTTTAAGCAGTAAAATTTGATAATTAATTTCACTAGATACTGACTCACTGCAGATATGGTATATGCTAGAATAATGAAGGCACATTTATGAATATGATATTACATGAATTATTATTTCTTTATTTCTATTAAACCACCTTTGATTGGATGTGCCATGACTGCAAATTAATTAGATCAGCTGACTCAATACACGATGACTTAACTCTCAGTTCAGTCTCTGTGCCAAGATGCTCAGGTTGATGTGTGATTGTCCTATGCTGTTGTTGGTGGCTTTCTTGTACTATTTTGTATTTTTTATTCAGGTTTAAATTTGGGGCTTTGTATTTCAGGTATTTTCTTTGATTTGGTGTTTAATATTGACATTATTTTGTGTCTATTGTTTAATTGTTACTTTTATGTGGTTTTTCTCCTATTATTAGATTAAGATTTTTTGTGAAGTGCTTGCGAATGAGATGAGCACTAAAGAAATATAATGCACTACTAAATCTAAAGTACCTATCTAAAAGGCTCAAAGCAATTTATAAGGAAAAATTGCATCGAAAGACTATTAAGGTTTTCATTTCAATATTAAGCGACGAAAGAGTAGAAGATTTTGATGTATAGAAATATAATATCCTTAGGAAGACCACTTGCAGTTACTTGAATTGTTTTTGTGACTAATTTTAATTGCTGGAATTGGATTTAATCATTTTCTTTTTTTCATGTGCAGATATGATAGTGATGTTTTTATAAAACATGTAGATACTAATTTTATACTCTGAGAAAACAACAGGAACAGAGGCTTATTCTACAATGCCACAATGAAACAGGTAGTAGCCAACTGCTGTAAATTTTAAGCATTCAGGGGAAGGAAGTAAAATTAGACTCATGATTTTGTTTTGTTTTGTTTTATTGTAATTTTATAACATATTAATAGTAGTTTCCTAATAGAACTGGAAAGTGATAATCAAGCCGCAGCCCTACATTTAACATTCAGCATATTTTACCCTTGTAATGCATAGTGAGACATTCAAGTATGTCCCATTAAAATATTACTATAAAAACACAGCTATAACACATAAATTGTACTTTCTAAACAGAAATTTACTGTTTACATCAATTTCTAACTGATAAAACTGCAGGCCTACATTTCACATTCAGTGTTAGTTTAATTTTTAACGCATTATGATACATTCATGTTTAACTGAATACCCTATTGATATAGTGAAAACACTGCTACAATAAATAAATAGTAATTTCTAAAGACAAAGTTACTGTTTCAATCAAACTCTAACTGATTCACAAGCTGCACACTACATTTCATATTCAGTGCTTTTTACCTTTGAAATTCATTGCGATACCAAGCATACCTAAATGTCCTGTTGATATATTAAAGTGGAAACACAGCTACAACACAAATACTAGTTTCCTAAGAGAACTTTATCCATCCATCCATCCATTGTCCAACCCGCTGAATCCGAACACAGGGTCACGGGGGTCTGCCGGAGCCAATCCCAGCCAACACAGGGCACAAGGCAGGAAGCAATCCCGGGCAGGGTGCCAACCCACCGCAGGACACACACAAACACACCCACACATCAAGCACACACTAGGGCCAATTTAGAATCACCAATCCACCTAACCTGCATGTCTTTGGACTGTGGGAGGAAACCGGAGTGCCCGGAGGAAACCCACGCAGACACGGGGAGAACATGCAAACTCCACGCAGGGAGGACCCGGGAAGCGAACCCAGGTCCCCAGATCTCCCAACTGCGAGGCAGCAGCGCTACCCACTGCGCCACCGTGCCGCCCGAGAACTTTATTGTTTAGATAATTTTCTAAGTGATGCACAAGCTGCAGCAGTACATTTCACAATCAGTGTTTTTAACCCTTCTAGTGCATTGTGATGCATTCAAGATGAATGCCCTGTTACTATATTAGAGTCAAAACACTACTGCAACACATAAATATTTGTTTCCTAACATAAATTAACTGTTTAGATCAACAGTTTCTATCTAACTATTGATTATCTAACCGATAATCAAGCCGCAGCACATTTCATATTCGGTATTTTTTACCATTATGGCCCATTGTGATATATTCAAGTATAACATTGACACAAGATGAAAATACAGCTGAAACACATAAATGGTAGCTTCCTAACAGAACTTTACTGTTTACATTAATTTATAAATGAAAGTCAAGCCACAGTTTTCCATTTAACATTAAGTGTTTTTTATCCTTGTAACACATTGTGACAAACTCAAGCATAACAGAATACCCTGTTAGTATATTAAGGTAAAAACACTTCTGCAACACATAAATACTAGTTTCCATACAGAAGTTTACCATTTAGATCATTTTCTAAGTGATAATCAAGCCACAGCACTACATTTAACATTCAACGTTTTTTACCCTTGTAACGCTTTGTGATATATAAGTATAACTGAAAGCTCCATGACAAATCAAGTTTAAAACAGTGCTGTAACACATAAATAATAGTTTTCTTACAGATCTTTACTGTTTACATCAATTTCAAACTGGTTACAAACTGCAGCACTGCATTTAACAATCAATGCTTTTTACCCCGTAATGCTTTATGAAACATTTAAATATTATTGAATGCCCTGTTTAAATATTATTGTGAAAACACTGCTACAACATATAAATACTAGTTTCTTATTAGAAATTTACCGTTTATATCATTTTCTAAGTGATACACAACTTGCTGTCCTATATTTTACATTCAGTGTCATTTACCCTTGTAACGCACTTTGATATATTTAAATATAGAAAGCCTTGTTGATATATTATAGTCAAAACACTGCCTCAACACATAAATACTAGTTTCTTAACAGAAATTAACTGTTTAGGTCAATTTCTAATTGCTAATCAACCCACAGCACTACGCTTGACATTCAGTGTTTTTACCCTTGTAACACATTAACTGAAATACCCGGCGCATCCCGGGAGAAAAATAAAGGGTTTTTTTAATTTTAATTTTTAATTTGAGGTATAGTAAAAAGTATTTACATGCAGAATCCTTGACGACAAAAAAGCGTCAATTAAATTAATGTTATTATTAGGATGATTTAATTTTGTTACCACTACAACATTGTTACAATAAGAGTAATGCAAGATGAAAATAACGACAAACAAATAATACTACGATTTTTTCATGATTAAAACTGTCGGTTGCCTTTACGGAGCACACGTTCCGAGCGTGAAATAGATGATAAAAATATAACTAAAAAAAATACAACTTGACAGATTAATTTTTGTTCTGTGGTGTAGTAATACGTTTTACATGCAGAATTTTTGACGATTAAAAAAAAGTCAATTAAATTATTATTCCTATTAGGCTGATTTAATTCTATTTCCACTACAACATTGTTGCAATAAGAATAATACAAGATGAAAACATAGTTAACAAAAACAAATATTAAATGACAAAACAAACATTACTACGGATTTTTCATGATAAAACTGTCAGTTTCTTTTACGAAGCACACCAGAAACGTTCGGAACATCAACTGGATGATAACATACATACAAGACCGCAAGATTGTCACAGTCTGCTTTATATATGAGATTATGGCTAATTGTTGGAGATGTGTTCATGAAAAGGTGCTTTGTAGAATAAAAACTCTTTATTGTATTTATATCTTCTGTTATCTTCAGCTATAATATCTTATATTGTGGAGAGTATTGCTGTGTCTAGGGCTCTCTGGCGCCCACTTGTGGTTACTAAGCGTCAACTGGATGATAACGTACATACAGGACCGCAAGATTGTTACTATATAAGATTATGATACATTCCAATATAACTGAATGGCCCATTGACAATCCAAGGTGAAAACACTACTTCAACACAAAAACAGTAGTTTCCAAACAGAGCTTTACTGTTTACATCAATTTCTAACTGATATACAAGTTGCTTCACTACACCTTCAGTGTTTTTTACTCTTATACATTCAAGTATAACAAAATGTACTGTTGACACATCATGCAGAAAACACTGGTACAACCAATAAATAGTAGTTTCAAAACTTAAATTTACTGTTTAGATCAAATTTTAACTGATACACAAGCTGCACTACATTTCACATTTTGTATTTTTACCTTGTAATGCATTGTGATACATTCAGGTATAATTGAATGACCTGTTGATATACAGTACTGTGCTAAAGTTTTAGGCAGGTGTAAAAAAAATGCTGTAAACAAAGAATGCTTTCAAAAATGGAAGTGTTAATCATTTATTTTCATCAATCAACAAAATGCAGTGAATGAACAAAAGAGAAATCTAAATCAAATCAATATTTGGTGTGACCACCCTTTGCCTTCAAAACAGCATCAATTCTTCTAGGTACACTTGCACACAATTTTTGAAGGAACTCGGCTGGTAGGTTGTTCCAAACATCTTGGAGAACTGACCACAGATCTTCTGTGGATGTAGGCTTCTTCACATCCTTCTGTCTCTTCATGTAATCCCAGACACACTCGATGTTGAGATCAGGGCTCTGTGGGAGCCATACCATCACTTCCAGGACTCTTGTTCTTCTTTACGCTGAAGATAATTCTTAATGACTTTGACTGTATGTTTGGGGTCGTTGGGGCCAATCATACGCCTCCCTGATGGTATTGCATGATGGATAAGTATCTGCCTGTATTTCTCAGCATTGAGAACACCATTAATCCTGACCAAATCTCCAACTCCATTTGCAGAAATGCAGCCCCAAATGTTCAAGGAACCTCCACCATGCTTCACTGTTCCCATCAGACACTCATTATTGTACCGCTCTCCAGCCCTTCAACGAACAAACTGCCTTCTGCTACAGCCAAATATTTTAAATTTTGACTCATCAGTTCAGAGCACCTGCTGCCATTTTTCTGCACCCCAATTCCTATGTTTTCGTGCATACTTGAGTCGCTTGGCCTTGTTTCCACGTCGGAGGTATGGCTTTTTGGCTGCAACTCTTCCATGAAGACCACTTCTGGCCAGACTTCTCCGGACAGTAGATGGGTGTACCTGGGTCCCACTAGTTTCTGCCAGTTCTGAGCTGATGACACTGCTGGACATCTTCCGATTTCGAAGGGTAATAAGCTTGTTGTGTCTTTCATCTGCTGCACTAAGTTTCCTTGGCCAACCACTGCATCTACGATCCTCAATGTTGCCCGTTTCTTTGTGCTTCTTCAAAAGAGCTTGAACAGCACATCTTGAAACCCCAGTCTGCTTTGAAATCTTTGTCTGGGAGAGACCTTGCTGATGCAGTATAACTACCTTGTGTCGTGTTGCTGTGCTCAATCTTGCCATGACATGAAACTGTCTTCCACAACCTCACCTTGGTAGCAGAGTTTGGCTCTTCCTCACCCAGTTTTAAGCCTTCTACACAGCTGTTTCTGTTTCAGTTAATGACTGTGTTTCAACCTACGTGTGACATTGATGATCATTAGCACCTGTTTGGTATAACTGATCATACACCTGACTATAATCCTACAAAAATCCCTGACTTTGTGCAAGTGTGCCTATAAGAATTGATGCTGGTTTGAAGGCAAAAGGTAGTAACACCAAATATTGATTGGATTTAGACTTTTCTTTTGTTCGCTCACTTTGCATTTTGTAAATTGATAACAATAAACAATCATTTTTTATATTTCTGAAAGCATTCTTTGTTTACAGCATTTTTTCACACCTGCCTAAAACTTTTGCACAGTACTGTATATTAAAGTGAAAACACTGCTAAAACATATAGAGTAGTTTCTAAACAGAATATGATGGCTTAGATCAATTTCTGAATTATAAACAAGCTGCAGCACTATATTTCACATTCAGTGTTGCAACATACAAACAGGTTTCTGAGTGATACACAACCTGCAGCACTTCATTTCAAGAGTAGTTTTTCTCAGCATTAAAACAATTTCTCCTACTTTGAAGTACCTTATAACTCAAAGTTGTATAGTTGCATTTTGGTGAAATCAGTGGTACTACATACAGTATATATAGTAGTTTCCTAACAGTACTTTCCTATTTAGATCAATTTCTAACTGATACACAAGGTGTACCACTAAATTTCACATTCAATGTTTTTTACTGTTCTAACTCATTGTGATATATTCAAGTGGAACTCAATGTCCTGTTGATACTTCAAGGTGAAAGCACTGTGGCAGCACATAAATAGTAGTTTCCTAACAGAATTTTACTGTTTAGGTAATTCCAAATGTAGTTTTTTTTTCAGTTTTGAAGTACATTTTGCTACACTGAGGTACTGTGTAACTCAAAATTCTATAGTTGCATTAAGTTAAAAACACTACTGTAACATATACTAGTTTCATAACAGAATATTCCTATTTAGATCAATTTTTAATTGATATACAAGCAACTCTACTATATTTCACATTCACTGTTTTCCAGTGTCACTCTCACTCTCTCTGGTCAATATGCAATCCCTCCTGACAGTACAGGTCCATCCATCCATCCTTTATCCAACCCGCTATAGCCTAACAGAGGAGCCAATCCCAGCAAACACAGGGTGCAAGGCAGGAAACAAACCGCGGGCACAGCGCCAGCCCACTGCAGGGCACACACACACCAAACACAAACTAGGAACAATTTAGAATCGCCAATGCACCAAACCTGCATGTCTTTGGACTGTGGGAGGAAACTGGAATACCCGGAGGAAACCCACACAGACATGGGGAGAACATGCAAACTCCACGCAGGGAGTACCCAGGAAGCAAACCTATCTCCTAACTGTGAGGCAGCAGCATTACCCACTGCACCACCGTGCCGCCAGTACAGGTCCATCTGTTCCAAAAGGTATCCCAATGCACTATAAACTTTTACCACTCTATCCAACAACATTTGAACCACACATTAAATCTAATCTCCCTCTCTTGCCTGGATTGGCACATTGCAAAGGCAGAACTCCAGAAACTACCACCTTATCAGTCTGGTTCCTCAGCTTTGCACCTAAACTCTTAAATTTGTGTTGGTTTCCCATTTACATATACCAAATAGGTTATAATATATTGTAAGAAAATCTGTCACAGAAGCTATGTGCTGACTCCTGTAATTGCAGAATCCTGTACTATCATTTTAGGTGCAGGCTTAGAGGTGACCCATTGGGGCTCCTCATACTTGTCTGCCACCTCAGAGTCACTGTCAAGATCCAGAAAACAGCTGGACATCTCCAGCTGTAGGGTGGATGCCCCTGAACAGTGTACACTTTTATTTTTCTCTTGTATCCAATTGTGACTCACCAAACTCTACCTCTCTTGTGTGGAGTTTCCTCCTATGCCACCTCAGGGGTGAACATTACCTCTATGAAGGACAACTGAACAAATTCTCCACTTCAGTGCAGGCTGTGTGAATCCATCTGCAGTTATGAAACTTTCAATTATTTCTAGGCCTCCACCTGCTTCCCCACTCATTCTTTTAGTTTTTAGCACAAACACCTCCACCTATCTTAAATCACACTATTTCCAGTTATACACAGATTGCTTTGCCATCGTTTCCTTCTTGTTTATAAATTACAATATGTAAAGTGCCTACAGGAAATCAGAGCCGATGCCATTAGTGAGATAATGCAATAATTAATAACTAAGAACACAATTTTATAATGGCTATACATGCATCACAAAAAATAAGTACTGAAAAGTACTCTTTCTAAAATTAAATTTAAAATTTGTAACTACACAATTCAGCTTCACAAATGTGCATTTTTCATTAAAGGGTTTCCGCCATGTGCTACAGTTTCCTTCTACAGTTCAAACACATGCAGGTTAAGTTGATTGGCGATACTAATTTGGCCTCTGTGTGTGTTTGCTTTGTGATGGGCTGGTGACCTCGCTTGGTGTTGTTCCTGCATTACGCCCTATGCTTACTGAGATAGGCTCCAGATGCCCCGAGACCCTGGCCTACATAAGTGGGTTTAGAAGAGGGATGGATGAATTTTCTGTGAAATTAATGGTCTCCAATATGACTTAGTCAAGTGTGCGTGGTGCGGAGCCACAGCCTGCACCAGGAGCAAAGGGTGAACAAACCAACCCTGAATGGGATGACAAACCACTGCAGAGCTGACTCATGCTCACATCAACCCTCAGACAGTACCAGTTTCTTATTCACATATCTTTGGGAAAGTGAGAAAAGAATGAGTAGCAGCACTAAAGAAGGTCCATAGAAGAGTAACTAGACTGACTTTGTGGACTGCATTAGGTCTACCATAACTTCTGGAGAAGTTCTCTTTTTTAGGCACTCATCCAGGCAGATTTTACAACCCTGTCGGTTTGAAAGTGTTTTTCACACTGCAGCTCATTGTTCCCACCAGGTTTACTTTTTTCATTTCATTTTGTTACTTAGACATTGGTCATTAATAAAGTAATGAAGCAGAGCAGACTAGTATGGAGACTACTCTGAGTTTATTCCACTCCATTCACACATCCAATCCTTTATATGTGCCCCAGGGAAACATAACATTTGTTTAGAAATAATATTTCTATATCATCTTTTCTTGCAAGTTAACAGAACAAGATGCAGAGAACAGAAAGATAAAGAAGAAGAAGTTCTTTTCTTACAAGTGTAGCTCAAATTGCTCTACAAAAAATATATAGGCATTATAAAAGTAAATAAGAAGCAAATGGAGATGATTTTTCCTTTTTAATAAATATAGTCATAGTCAAATGGCCAGGGAGAAAGTTAAACTTGCAACCATCAAGGATGCTGGAGGTAATAAACCTCTGGGGGTCCCAGGCCAAAGCCCACTCAGCCCCCTGTGCATGTCCCAACATACATAATAATTTGGCCATATCAGTCCAATTACAATTCCATTCCAAGATATCTTGCGAACATTTCTTCTCTCCAGCATCACAGGCAGTTTTTGCTGATGTAACAGGTGTCAGAGACGCAGAACACCATTGCAATAAACTGGAAAAAGAAAACAGAAAAAAAAAACAGAAAAAACAACAGCAGTTACTACTGCAAATCTTACAAACTGTATGCAGTGCCATTTATAATCTATTACAACTGATTCAAGTAATTTAAAAAAGCCAAATTAGAAAAGTGGGCTTATTGAAGCTTTATGAAATGCTTAACATTTTTAGCCTGGACTTCTCTTTTGGCAAAGCATTCGAGATTTTTATTGCATGAGTACAGAAAGCTGCCTTGCCAGTTTTTATGCTTAATCTTTGAATAAAAAAGCAAAGCAATGTTTGAGGAGCTAACACAAAAAAACAGAAATGTAGGGGGACAGAAAGATTTAGATGGAGGATTCTGGAGGTGCTGGGCAAGAGGGCCAACCACTACTTCAACATCTGTCCTTCCTTCTTCTCTAACTGCTGCCCTGTAATATGACTAGACTCTTAAACATCCCTATAAACATTTAAAAGATAAACACAGTAGATAAACAATTTTCATGCACTTTGTTCAATCTATATATATAAAAATGGAATGGGTGGGTCGTCGGGTGGGCCTTTTTTTCATTCCGTCATTTTTTCGACGTTTTGAAAATGTAGAATGATTATTTGATTTTTTTGTTTTTATTTGATCGTGTCTATGTAGCCGCCGTCGTAATAAAGTATCGCTAAAATCGTCATTTATCGTAATTTATTTTTGACGTATAACGTCGCCGTCGTCGAGGTCAGTGATACCAGTGCAAAAAATCTGCTTACGGTTGAAAGACACGCCCTACTCACTGGACAGTTAAAAACACCAATCAAACTAACGATGACATCAAGTATTACCCAATCAAAAGTAGGAAAGGAGGCATCTTCATAAAATGCGTGTGGGATGATTTGCATGAGACGCTGCTTTAAAAAAAAAAATGATAAAAAAAATACGGGATAAATCCCGTCCAGTATTGATTCAAAACGGGACGCGCAATTTCATTCTCAAACGCGGCACGATTCCGTATTTTAAAGGACGGGTGGCAACCCTACAGTGCCAGGTAACCACCCATACAATCACATTGTGATTCAGACTACGAATGCAATGAATGTAATTACCCCGATCTACATACAAGGCGAAAGTCTTGCAACATTCAAAGATGATGGTTTGGGATAAGTACACCATACAACATAAAAGAGCTTATGAAGCCTTGAACCGAAAAAAGCAACATCTCAGAGATCGTAAAAAAAAAAATAGGAGCTAATGTCGTTTTACTCGCTGTAGATTTTACTCAAACATTACCAGTTATTTCACGAGGGAGACCAGCACATCAACTCAACGCGTGTTTAAAATCCATGTTTCTCCCACGCTCGGTTATATGTCGCGTGTTCTCGGGTAGGTGCACCAAAAAATGTATACATTTAAGCATGTAATGGGCAAACAAAAAATGAGGTATACCCAAAGGCACAGCAGTAGTACTTAATGTAACTTTACTTCTTAAATGTTAATGTTTTACTGTTTAATAATTTATACGCTTCTTATATGTTGTTCAAATTCTTTTATCAAAATACCACTGACAGCGCAATGCACGATAACATCGAGTGAATACACCATACGCATCCGCCCACGGCTGCCCTGCTGTGCGCAGATAGGACTTGATTGTACAATAAAATAAAATAAAGATAAAAAGACTAAAACAATCATCACCCATAAAGCAGATAGTAGACGTGACGTACTATATGTGTACCACATTTCAACTGTATAGGTGCAACGGTTTGCGAGCTACAGGTCATTTAAAATCCTGGACAGACACACAAATTGCCACGGTAGCAAATTACAGAAGAAGATTTTACTGTTTAATAATTTACGAGCTGTATATACCCGGCGTTGCCCGGGGCAGAAGTAACCTAATCGGTCAAACACTTACATATATACCAAAGTAAACCTAATCGGTCAAACAGTTACATATATAAAAAAACCGAACCTAATCGGACAAACAGCTTCATATATACAGAAGCGAACCTAATCGGACAAACAGCTAATCTATATACATAAGCAAACCTAATTGGTCAAACAGTTACATAAATACAAAAGCAAACCTAATCGATCAAACAGCTTCATATATACAGAAGCGAACCTAATTGGTCAAACAGTTATGCATGTGCAGAATGATTTTACAAACATTAAGCGTGTTAACAATCATTAAAAAGAAAAGATTGAGGAACTCTTCTTCTATATGTGATGAAGCTGGATGAAGCTGACTTGACGAAGACGTAGGTGGCATAGATTGGTTTTTCTAAAACAGAAGAAAAAAATGAGTATCTATTATTATTTTAAATTAGAATGAAAATGAGAACCTTGATTAGAGATAGATTATCCGTATTAAAATATGTGCATGAGTAAACTTTTGCTAACTCTCTAGCAAAAGTTTATTCATACAAATTGGCATGGGATGGCTTTGTGAAAAAGTAAAAATTAGATAAAAATAAATTGAGAATGCGTACTTCGATTTGACTGAGATTATCTGTAATGATGAAAAAAAAGTTTAGTATGTTTTTTTTTTCCATACGGGAAGGATGTAAAACCTTACATAGGCACCCTTCAGCCCGTACTGAAGGGTAGTGTCAGATTCTTACTGACTAAAAAACACCCTTTTTATTCCACAGCTACCCCAAAAACCACTATTAGGCATTACTTTGGGGTGGCAGTAGTTTAGTTATGAAACAGCTGGGTCCTGAAAAAAATCTGTCTTATTAGTGGCTTCATCACATATAGAAGAAGAGTTCCTCAATCTTTTCTTTTTAATGATTGTTAACACGCATAATGTTTGTAAAATCATTCTGCACATGCATAACTGTTTGACCAATTAGGTTCGCTTCTGTATATATGAAGCTGTTTGATCGATTAGGTTTGCTTTTGTATTTATGTAACTGTTTGACCAATTAGGTTTGCTTATGTATATAGATTAGCTGTTTGTCCGATTAGGTTCGCTTCTGTATATATGAAGCTGTTTGTCCGATTAGGTTCGGTTTTTTTATATATGTAACTGTTTGACCGATTAGGTTTACTTTGGTATATATGTAAGTGTTTGACCGATTAGGTTACTTCTGCCCCGGGCAACGCCGGGTATATACAGCTCGTCATTAATAAAAATGTATCCTTGTTTCTTGTTCTGCCTCCATTCTTGGTACAGCCATAAAGCATTACCAAAGTAAACCATCAAAATATATTAAGGTCTGCTGTAAGTAAAGTCTAATAATATTATTTCTTAATTTACTGTGGATCGATGTTGGATTTTGAAAGAACCCAGACTTGTTATTATATGTAACATGACTTTTTTTCTTACACATTACATATACAGTAGACATTGTGTCACAATCTCTGCATATCTAAAATTTCCAATGTGATGTGCACAGGTACAGTTATTTGCATTCAGACATCTTAGTTTTTCTCTCCTGCTTCAGTTTTGTTTAGGCTAAAATTAAGTCTTGGTTCTTTCAAAATCCATTAACAAAGCACAATAACCTAAGAAAATAAATGTTATTTTGCAACACGGAACAACATTCCAGTTTTGTTTTTGTTGATACTGATGTGCCTCGGTCACTGTGTTTGTGAGTATTTACACACTGAGGCTTTCCTGTCTAAAATTAAAGTGCCAGTGTTCGTTACTGGACAGAGTGAGCAAACATAGATGACAGTATTCAAACCAACAAAATATTACAGATAAAGTAATAAATAGGGGAAGTCTTACCAGGAATCGTGCACAAATTATATATAAAACTGTGAGCCTCACTAGTCTTAACTCTAGAAATAGCACACCTATGATGATCTGCACATCATCTCGAATTTGGACTCTTAAAAGCAGAAGAAAAAGATATCCAGTTGTGTCTCAGAGTTTGGGTTCACAGGCATCTGTTTGGGTCCATGGAAGGCTGATTACCACAGAGCACCCTGTAGAGTCAAGTGAAAAATCACAATAAAGGGGCATTGTTTTAGTAACTGCAGTAGTACAAAGTTAAGTGATTACTAATGAGTAACCCTCTCCATATTTTAGTTAAATGTATGTGTATGTACTCCTCCTAAGCCAACAGTTTAAACGATAAGCTAATGAAATGTCACAAAAGCAGATGCCCAGCACTGCCATTGTGCCACATGTAACACACATCACACTTTACTGATAGATTTGGAGGGCCTACTGTACACCAGTGTAGTGTCAGATATACACTCCTAAATCTATTCCTAATTTGACCCTTAGATTACATTGGTTTGCTTAAGGACAATGGTTGTGGGCAAATCTTAAAAAAAAACATACCAGCAAATGCTAATTGGGTGTTGCGAAGCATTTCTCCATTAACTCGTTAACCCTAATTCGGAGAAATATTGTGTCTTCTACCATTAAACCAGAGAATTACGAAGGTCCTATTGCAACTGAAAATGAAAATCCCTATTGCCTTTTTCATCAATACGATGTACTTGCAAAATGCTGTACGTATGTCATAAAGGACATTATAAAGTTCACAGACACATGTCGCATTTCATTTCGCTCCCTCTTCGTTCGACTGAGGTTAAATTTTTCAGATGACAAATTTTTCAAGTTCAAGAAGTTATAAAATTCTAAAACTCCCATCTTTTCCAGTAAGAAGTGACAAGCCCACTTACAGACGGAGATAAACGGCAATACAAAATTACCTGGCAAGAGCAATTCAAATCTGCCGAGTGAGGCGAGTCGTAAAATGTTGCATCTGCGCAGTACAAGTCGGGCAGTGTCGTGAGTAATGTTATTAATCAGAGAGCGCATGCGTGAGGCAAATGTCACTTGAATTTCACGGCCCCTTCACTACTTAGCGGATGTCACTGGTGATGACGTAGGCGCGCCGCGTGAAAGGCGGAAGGGGAACATGGAGGCGGCAGTGTTCATTCTGTCTCTCGTGGACTGTTGTGCTTTAATTTTCCTTTCTGTTTATTTTGTATCCTTTATATTAATTATGTAAAACGCTGGGATCGGATACGATTTTTAATTTTTTGTTCTCTGTTTATGCTTTATTTTTATGTCTTGTTAATTTTTGAGTTTATAGCATGTAGTCATTATGCTTTCCAGCGAGTTCTTGCCTCTCTGACTTAAAATTTTCTCAAAGAATGTTCGAAAACTATCGGCGTTCGAAAATGTGAAGGGATGTGTTTTCGGTGGCTCGAACGTGTAGTTAGAAATTTGCTCATTAAAACATACTGTGTGAAACCATTTCCATTTCTTACATTGTTCACTATGGTTTTTGTATAATTGAATGTTGGTGTTTGTGCTCTGGCTGTGATATATAAACCTGATTTACGTTACCTAGAAATATGGCCGTAGGTGCGTGTTTTCCGCATCTCATTGTAAGTGCAAATTTAATATTACTTGCATGAGATTTATGTTAATGATTTTTCTTAACGGAAACCACAGATTATTACTCTCTCAGATTTAGAATGCGATTATATTAATGCAAGGTCGTGTTGTTCCAAATTGAACAAAGTAAGTATCATGATAGTATTTAATGCAACAATACTTTAGTTGTCCAGTGTTCAAACATACAAAAGAAATGTGTGTATTTCTGTGAATACATTTTGATTCTAAACCACCTTATTACCTTGGATAATATGGTCTTAAGAAGACTTTTAATTCTTTTCAGTTCTTTATTTTCTCATTTTACAGTCTGCTTTTATTCCTCAGGAGTTCTTTCATAAAACTACGTTTTGATTCTGGAAAACTGAAATAGGCATTGTTCTGGGTGCCCTGATATAGCGAGTTTTAGCTATTAATGACAGGGTAGAGACATACATTAACTATACCACAACAGTAAACTGGTGCACACGTTAACTTCAGCATGTGACACAAGCAAATATTTTGAAGCTATCAATTGCTAAACATATAGCAAGTAGACGATCTTTTATCTAAATTTCATGCCCAGTTGTACTAAGATGAACACTAACATTAATGATTTTGGAATTCAATTAAAGTCCAGTGCTGGGTCTGCTATTAGTGATAAAGTATAATTTGTTAATCTTTCCAGATGTCACATTGCAAGAGCACAACGGACCAAGCGATAGTGATATAATTTCTTCCCAAGCATGGAAAGAGATTTTAAAGAGTGATTACCTCAGATACATATATATGTGTGTGTGTGTGTGTACAATATCAAAATGGATATCCTTATAACCAGCTCTAATTGCTTTGTGCCTTTATAAAACAAATAAGCATTGGTTTGGTTTAACTGTTCTAAATGTTGGGGGCCATATAGTTAAAGGCAGTGCCTTCTGTACCAATTTTTTCCCCTTCTTTTCTTTAATCTTGTAATGAGACATGTATATTGAGAGAATCTGGAGTATAGGCTTTGCTAAATTATATATTGTTAGAGCTTTAATACAGCTGAGGCAGCATTCTCAGAATTAAATCTATATGGTTAATCAAAAAATTAAAAAGTTACTGATGTGTGTGTACTCTTGTGAAAACAGATGATTAACATATTCTGATTTCCCCAATTTATATAGTAACAAAAAAGTGGTGCTTATTTTATGAATTAATATATATTCTTTCTTTTAACTTTTGTGAGTATGAGAGCAGTATAATGGGAAATGTTTGCTTCAATAACTGGAGATTATCAATCATGTAAAATATCATGTGAAATATGCAAAAAAAAACTTACTACCTGACATACACTTTTTATTAAGTTGCAATATGTTAGTACTTATGTTTACAATTCCTGGCTATGTTTATGCATCAAATTCTTTAATTTCTTCAGTAAGTTGAAATGTTGAGAGAATGGTAACTAATTATACACACAAAAAATATTAATGGGTAGCCATTCTGCAGACAGCAACACCCATGTCATCTTTTAACTTGGAGTGCCTGGTTATTAGCTTTGTTGAATATGTATGGTGTTACCTTTGTCACTGATCTGACAATTTAGTATACACTGTACTGCACTATCTAGACCTTTTTCATCTAAGAAATCTGGGGGAAAATGAGATGATTCCTCAGTATGCAGGATACCAAAAAAGTTGAAGTGGAATTGTTTTATTCCTAGAGTTAATTTGAAGTATGTATGTCTTTTCTCTGACATCCATTTAGGGTTAGAACTGATTTTAAAAATGCTCCTTCTAACATGTTCAGCTGGAATATGGCGTATATTTAGGGATAAAGTCAGCCAGTAAGACATTTGTTTCTCAAACTACCGATTCTGATGTTCTCTTACACAGTTGGGCATCGGATCTTCCCCCACCTTTTCTGTACTGGTTAGATCCAGTTTACCTTCTTCTCTTAAGACAGTAACAAGCAAATTTGTATGGAATCTTCAGATTCCTGGCATCCTGTCGCATGGAGTAGCCTTCATTCTGTAAAAAAATAAATAAATAAACTGATATGGTTCTTAGCCAGTAGGAATTCCAATAATTTGCAACCCATTTACAATTGTATTAGTGTACAATTCTGTTTCATTTCTCTGATAACTTTGGTGAAGGGATTTATGTTCCTAGAACTGTTGAGTTATTGATTGGAATTCTGACATATCCAAAATAAACCCATTTTATCTTGGCATAAACGGACAGATGTGCTGCTGAACCTGAATTGTTGACTTGTGAACCAATGTTGTAAATTTTGAGCCTTTAGAACCCTGTTTTATGGTAAAAAGAGAATAGACTGAGTTTGGTTTGTTTGATTCACACTGTTCACACACTGCATTTGGGTCTATTGAAAATGAAGCCAGGTCAGAAATTTTTTAATTATGTAGTTATTGAAGATTATCTAGACTTTTTTCGATTTCAGGTTTTACCTTGTGTAAGCAGTATTTTGTAATTCTCTAAAATGCTTTTTTTTTTTAACAGTGAAAAATAAAAAGGAGAAATTTCAAAAAGTATTCTTTTATGTCAGCAGGACATTTAGAAGCCATAGTATTCTTAATTAGGCTTGTTAAACATAAATAATCAATTAATCAATGAAAAGGCTAATACAGAAGACATTTAGAAGAACTATAGCGATAAATGTGTGTACATATTCAAAGGTATAGGTGAGTGATGCATATAGACTAAACATTCCTGTGAATTACATTGTTAGTGATGTAGGCATTATCTGGTAATTTTTATGATAGTGAGAAAACAGAATATAACAATTTCCTTTTATATGAATTACTTACAAAGCATTTTTTTTTTCTCTTATAATAGTGGGTTGTTCCAGAGCTTGTCGGACAGGCATTTGCCACATTACTGATGTTGGTTTCAATGCACTGGTTTATCTGTCTCCTCAATTTACCAGTTGCAGTTTGGAATATCTACAGGTGAGAAAATGGAATGCTTTTTTAATGTATGCTTTTATTTGTGTGTGTGTATTAATTAGAGGTGTGCAAATATCTGTTTTTGGCAGTCAATTCTGATGCTAGTTACTTTAACACTATAGGCCTGTACTTTTATTAAAGTGAAAGGAAAGATGATACATTTCCAGCAATATAAATACGAAAAGGAGACTTTCTTGATAAATAAGTTGGCACATAAAACTTAAGTACTGAGTAATTTACATGTTTTAATAGTCAGATTTATTAATAATAACAGTGATACATTTAATTATTGCTTGAATTTCTTTTTTTATGGCAGAGCAGGGGGGATTTGCTCCCATTTAACAACAAATAGGTTTTAAACTAATACACGATCGTATAATTCTAAATTTGTTTTAATATGTGTACATACATTTATTCATTGAGATTTTTTTTAAATTAAAAGTATAATCAATACTATCAAAATTAGAATCCAGACATATCATCAGTAAAACATATACCAGTAAACACTGAGATTATTCGAGTCTTATTTACAACAACTCTTTACAGCTGAATGTGTAATAAGACTTTTTAAATCCAATTTGTTAATCCAGTCACTTCAAGTATGTGACTATTGTAGTTGATTGCTGCTGAATATTTTAGTATATGCAGTGTGCATTCCTGTCTTCAGAAGACATTAATAACAGTAAAGGAAAAGCAGAATGTGGGTTCTAAAATACATTACTTCAGAAATCCTGTGTCCACTGATTTTGTTTTATTCTCAATACATCTTGCATAGATGAATATATATTTACTGTTGCTTATGTTTGTGAATTCTTCTAGAGTTAAACCAATAACAGGATTGCTTTTTGCTGAATTGATACATTGTCCGTCAAAATATGTTGTCCATCATAATACTTAAAATTGCTGTCTGAATTTAGACGTTGCAGTATAATTCAGATATATGGAGTACTGATCTGATTTTTGTTTATTTGAAAGCCTGCTTCCCTTATTTAGAGCTTTGTGAATGGCAGAATCACAAGAGTTGTGTCATTGTACTATCAAAGCATGAACAGAAACATCTACAGGTCCACAGTATGGCTGTCAAATTAACCAAAAAACAGGCCCACAGTAAGACTTGAATATTCAAATTAAAAGAAATATGTTTTCAAATATATCTGAACATTTTGTAAAACATCCGAGTACTGCATGTACACTTGTAGTGTATCTGCTTTTTCTTTATATTTTTTTTTTGTTGATATTTTTACTTTTGTTTCTTGTGGTGCATTTTTAAAACATGAAGTGCTTTTGGCTTATGCACTTTCTTTAAAAGATACATGTGAAAACAAAAAGCCTCCAAAATGATTAACCAGAAAACTACTAAGTTAACAATGCAGGACAATATTATATTATAAAATGAGCAGTCTGTACAATGTAGTTAGTTTCTTGGGGCCAGATTTGATAATTTGCAGGCAAGAATAGCAGTTGAATGCTGCAGATGCTTAGAGAATACCAGTAAACTGAGTCTGTCTCTCTCTCTGTCTCTTTTACATTTGCAGCTTCCCAAAATATTGACCCAATAGACCTATACCTAAGATGCAGACTGTATGGAAAACTGTTAAAGTAGCCAAAATGAGCTATGATGTTTAAAATTTTAATTTATTGTATTGTGTGTAGGGCGGCACGGTGGCGCAGTGGGTAGCGCTGCTGCCTCGCAGTTGGGAGACCTGGGGACCTGGGTTCGCTTCCCGGGTCCTCCCTGTGTGGAGTTTGCATGTTCTCCCCGTGTCTGCGTGGGTTTCCTCCCACAGTCCAAAGACATGCTGGTTAGGTGGATTGGCGATTCTAAATTGGCCCTAGTGTGTGCTTGGTGTGTGGGTGTGTTTGTGTGTGTCCTGCGGTGGGTTGGCACCCTGCCCAGGATTGATTCCTGCCTTGTGCCCTGTGTTGGCTGGGATTGGCTCCAGCAGACCCCCGTGACCCTGTGTTCGGATTCAGCGGGTTGGAAAATGGATGGATGGATGTATTGTGTGTATGCTTAACAGTTATTAGGGTAAACAGAAATAGTCAAAGTCAGAATCTGCAGTTCAAGGGTGTATCGGAATAGGATCAGGAACAAAATAATAGTTTGAAAGTGCTGGAGAAGTGTTTAAACATCTTTTTGTTTTAAGTATTTTTATATATATATATATATATAGCACAAGTGTAGATTAAGGTGCAGAGCAATAGGTGACTATCAGTTTTACTAACCATTCAGAAATATGAATTAGTTGATCCTGAATTTAATATGCAAAAACATACGTAACATATTCCAATACTAGTAAAGTCCCTAGCACACATAACAAGTGTGGATTCTAGAGTCATATATTCCAGAAGGGTCTGCTAATTCCATGGATTTATCCAGGGCAGGGGAAGTGGGCCCTAAGTAATGAGGGTGAGCTATATTGGATAAAACATCACTTCTTCCAAAATTTATTGTGGTGTGATTACTTTTGACTATTATGAGCTGTGCTTGTTGCCGATAGCAGCTAAGTTAATGTAAAATATGTTTCTGCACTGGCATTCCCTTCAATGCACACATATGTGTAGACCTCATGTAGACCTTCCTGTGGAAGGATTCATATTTTGAGCCATGATGCAAGATGCAGTGTAAATAATTCACAACAAGCATTTTAAGTAAGCTAGTGCACAGAATGTATGTAGTAACTGATTGATAGAGATACCGGACAGCCATACTTACTGACCCAGTAAATCTCACGTAAATTAATAGATTTTTTTTTATAACCAATTTTTGCCTCACAGGTAACATTTAAGTTTGGCTCAATAGCTCCCTTAAGAGACCACAACTGACATGTAGTATCTGATTTGATACAGAGATTCCAGGCATACATACTAAACTACTCAGTAAATCTGTACAGTAAGGAATATTGAATAGTGTGTCTGGAGTAATGCAATAATACAACTAGTGCAAGCTAAACAAATAACCATTTTATCCCTCCCCCGCATCCTCTAAACACAGCAAGAACTAGTGATGCAAGATAAGTTACAAACACATTTGGCAACAGATGCTTAGAACCTTTGTACTTGCAGTATATGTGATACAGAATGAGTACAACACTTTTTAGACCAGTGTCTTTCAGATTGTCATAATAGCTTTAGAACTATTTCAGTTTTGCATTTTTAAAACAGTAAAGATTAAAAAGACATCACTTTCCATGATATTTGGCTTTTTTTCCTTCTTTTTTTCCCCATCTCCCATTTAAGTGAGGTATGCAAAAATACATTTAATATGCTGGACTTCAGAAAATATCTTTTTTTTTTTTTTACCTAAAATGCTGTCCTTTTTTCTCTCTAGGATATAATCTTTCCAAGTGAGACACATGAGATTGCCTCTGTGAAACAGATACAATTTAATGCTGTAGTCCTTACTTTATTATTCTTTATATAAACACGTCACAGACAACAATCTAACTGAATGATCTCATGATATAATGGACAACAGTGGAGAAGGTGCCAGTCAAATGAAGAATGCAACTGATAAAGTTAAACACAAAGCAGCCTGTTATGCCCATTAACGAAAACTAAATTCAAACATTTCCTTAATGAAGAAATAAACATTGCATTAACTAAAACTAAATTAAAAATGAGCAACTTTGTGAAAACTAGAACTAAATGAAAACAAAAAACTTTTCCCCATTGTAGAAGCGTGCAGTTATCAGTGTTATTTCACTTGTTGAGATATCTTAAAATAAGTCAGCATATACAACTCCACTTAAAACCTTAAAATAAGAACAAAAACTAATTTTAAATAATCTACCATAGTCTATCTAATGCAGGCATGCAGTTATCAGTTTATTTTTTGTATGTTATTTAAAACTGTGCAGTCATAAATTTAGTTTGAAAACTAGAGCCATGGAGGATTAGTCAAGCACGAATCACCCACCCTACGCTTAAGATTCATTCAGTATTCAGTCTGAGAAAAAGTTGGAGACTTTTTTCTGTTCTAGCATGACTGTGTCACTTTGCACAAAGCCAGGTCTATAAAGACTTTTTTTGACAAATGTGAGGAAATCTACAGGCATGCACAGAGCTCTGATCTCAACCTTACTGAGCACCTTTGGAATGAATTGGAACACCAACTGGAAATCGGGCCTTCTCATTCAGCATCTGCACTTGACATCATAAATGCCCTTTTGACTGAATGGGCACAAATTCCCACAGACAAACTCCAAAATCTTTTGAAATGCTTTACCAAGAGAGTGGGGGCTGTTACAGCCACAAAGGAGGGGTCAACTCTATATTAATGTCCATGGTTTTGGAATTGGATATCCTTCAAGTTCATATACACTTAAAAAATGCCCTTTCAAATTTAAGTGCACATATTTTAAATTGATGTATGCTTACTATTTTAATAATCAAATCTGGCTGCCAGGGCAGTAAGTGAATTTCACTTGGTAGGTTGTCTTAAAATAAGTCAGCATATTCAACGGTTGTTACTCCACTTAAAACCTTAAAATAAGACTAACATAGACTAATTTTAAATAATCTACCATAGTCCATTTAATACAACAACAGACCAGTTATTACTTTAAACAGGTTAAGATTAAACATCGGACTATGTAAAATAAGGTTTTGGGCAATCACACCGCCACATGCTCTTAAAATAAAGAAATATAACACACCTTTCAAATTGCTCTTTATTCTCAAAAGAAGGATAGTCAAATTTTTGGCAATTTCTTTACTACAGTTTTGTACTTTTAGAAACCAATTATAAACATTATTCTCCTCCTCTAAACAGACCGTGGAATTTTGATCACATACTTACTTTTAATAACCAGTGTTTTAATAGGCCAGAAATTTAGGTACGTTGTTTTGCATTTTCCTCACCCAAATTGCTGCAGAGACTAACATGAAATAAACTTTTTAAAGTAAAACCAATGATTTACTACAAAACTTACTAAATAAAACACTGTTGATTGTGCGAACCAGTAACAAATAATCAACCCTTTACTAAACACTTTCCATTCAACCATTGCTTTTTTTTATAAGAAGGTGTAAGGTTACATTCATGAATGCTGTCTTTCAGTACCTCAGTCTGGATGACAGATAACAAAGTTGCAATACATTTTGGGTATGTAAGGTGGAAAGTGTAGTAACATGCCATCAGACAGAGTGGAGCCTCATTGATCAATTCCTTAGGTCAGTTGCATTGCACCAATAGCCAGAAGAAGGTTAGTGGAGTCCATGATGATATGAGGACTGGTGATTGGCCGTCTTTGGGGAAAGAAACTGCAGTCTTCAGATGGCCGGGAGAAATGCAACAGAGATGTGACAGATGTAAGGCATGTCGAGTTAAAATTCACCTTATTTGACACTAACTGGAACTCGCCTCAAGTGCCTCACTTGTTGGCCTGAGATTTTAGGTAGGCCAATTGAAGAATATTGAAGGGAGAGCCTTTAGCAAAGCAATGGATTGTTCCTCTGAAAGACAAACACTGATTATATCATATGCATTTGAAATGCTTCTAGATTTTTGATTGTAAAACGTACTGTGCCTTTTATTAAGACCGGCTATAACTTCCATTCACCTTACTAGGGTGCATACTTTTATTTAGGTAAGTAGACATTGGTCAACAAACAATAAATGAATTTCTCAAAATCCACCTGAGAATGGTTCAGTCAGTAAGCCATCTTTATTTTCATCTAATTTAATTTGTTAAACTTGCATTGTAGTTTTAGCTCTGCACCAGGGACGTGGGACTTGAAACTTAATTTCAGTTTAGTTGAAACCCTAAACACACATTATTCTTATCTTTATCTAAAGCCAATGGTGGATTTAGTGACCTATTCCTTAGCCCATAGAACAGGGTGCTTTGACAATAGCGTTCCCATTAGCTTTTGATGTAATCAAAGAACTTCTTCTTGTCTCCCTTTAGTATTTACCACAGTTTATCTATGTCTAGGGGGCTTCGCCCCCTGTTCACTTCGCTCGCCAACCCCCGTATTTGGTTAATTGGATATACAATTTTACATGGTTTTTTTTTTTTTTGGAATTGTTTCAATTTCATTATTTTGACTTTTACTTTAAAGCTTCATTAAAAACAATATTTTTTGGAGACACATTGTGACAACGCAACGTATAAGTGCCCGTGAGTGAATATTGTTTCTGTTTCTGTAATAAATAATCCAAGTTTTTCTGTTTGTCCCTGTGATTTATTGATTGTCATAGCAAAAGTTATTCTCATGGTAAACTGTAAACATTTTAGTACGAATGGCATATCACAATCTCCTTTGGTGTGTAAGGTTACTCGCGGAATATATACATCACCTTTGTTTTTGCCTGTTAAAATGTGCATCGCTTCTCCGAGATCATCAATATACAACCGACCGAATTGTGTACTCTTTGAAATTTAACTTGTCGTTCCTTTAACTGTTGTGGGACCACAGATTCTCATAGCATATGGTTCATTATTGTGTAAATCCACGTTTTGTCCATTGAATGATGCGAATGCGAAAAGACTTTGTTGTCTACTCTTTTTTTCAGACCTTAATTTGTCCTGGTATTTTTTCAATTACACCTGGTTCTGATGATTAATCACCTTTTGTTTGCGGTAATGCAATCGTTTCTATCTTTTCTTTGATACTGTAGTGACTGACATGATAAAGTGTCACAACAGTTTTACCTGAACAATCGCTGACTTCCTAACCCCAAACACAACTTTCTAGCACCTTCTCCAATGCCCCCCCTTACCGCATGAAATCAATACCCCGCTATCAGTCCTCCGTGCTGTACCCCGCCTTCCCTCAATCGGACCTAACAGTCACTTAAAACCAAAAAGCCCTCAACCTGGGTGGGACGCTACAATACTTTCGAATTTTACTGCTTTCATATTCTGTACCTTTGTCTGCATGTGTATCGTGCCATCGTTTGTTTGAGCCTTTCGAATTCCACTGCTTTCATAATCTCTTATCTGCCTTTTTTCCTCTCCAATGCCTTTGGGTCTCTATTTTCCATATTGTCCTTATACGCTTTCTATGCGCTGAGAGCACATGATTTGTGTGTACTATGTGCTTTTACACGGTTTACCATTCTCGGTTAGTAATATGGATCTGAGTATCAAAAATGAAGAGAACTCTTTATACAACGAAAACTGTAAAAACACACACTCCTATTCGACTTAAAATATGGACAAGCAGGCAGAAAATGTGGTATGCAGATGAATACTCTGGTTTCCCATGTACTTTTCAATGCTCATGCACTTGAATGTGTGCAGGAAACACTGGATATGTAAATTTAAGGGAACTGATTAACTCTGTGGCTGGGTTTCTTTAAAAGTAGCCAGAAACTAAAATATTTTTAAATCTTTGTTTAATTTTTCAGACAGAATGAGCTGACATTACTTATCAAGAGGTTGTAAAAATGAATAACTCACATGCTTGTGGTTCTGAACAGGGATATGTTTCAACAATTTTCATAGCCTTTTCTTCTTCTTTGAATGGGCTTGAGCTTATAAAGGCCCTTCTTGATTCAAATTCAAATCCCAAGAGATGAGCCATGTCATCCTGATTTAGTCTAGGTTTCTTCCACATCTCCTGAAGGACTTTGTAGTGCCTTTACTTATACTTTCCAGAAGTCATGGCCTAACACTAAGTAAACAACAAAAATATTCAAATATAGATTACCAATTTACCCCTAAAGATGATTCACACAAAGGCAGAGAGATCTTTTCAACTTTTACCATCATCACAATCTAGCTCTGCATTGGCTTCCTCAAAAGCATCACAGATTACAGTCGATGCACTTGAATCTGCATTATAGTCAGTGTCGTGAATAGTTGCTTTAATCTCTAGGCAATGTCTTTTGGACAAGTGGTTTCTGTTGATGGGTTCTTCGACTTCTGTGGATTCTTGACATTCTGCATTCTTTTAATGAGTTGATGGAAAGTTGTTTCCTGTGGTGTAAAGTAAACATTAGGACTGATCGCCATGTGAAAACAGTTAGACGTTACAGAAAATCCAGTATTAGATGTCAAAGATGTGTATATTCATAATTTTTAACAGAAACACTTAATTTATCTGATCGTCTATAACAAGCAATTTACTTGTACATTTAAAAAGTCCTAAACATACCCATGGCTGTTTAGTGTTATCCTTATCTTTCAGCATTGAAAAGTATTGTATCAACCTTTTTGCCATAGCAACCAGCATTTCACATATGGGATTCCGTGCATTTTCCCTCTCCTGCATTTTATTAGCTCGAAAAATTGAAATCATGCTCATCATAGTGTTTCTTATTAAGCGGCACCTGAGCTTTTTGGACATACTACATTCATTAGCCCTGACACAATGCTGGAGGTCAAAATAACACTTGGAAATTAGCTCCAACTCTATATCAGTATAAAGAACATAGTCGGGACTACTTATTTTTAAGATTTTTCTTGGGAGACCTTTGTGGTGTAGATGTCCATTTTTTTTTTTTTTTTTTTTTTTAACAGGATTCAAAGCAACTAGTTCAGCATTAAAAACAAGACTGCCAAATCCAAGAATCATTTTGATATAGAAAATCTGAACAGTATATAATTTTTAGCCACGTACAATATACATTTTTACACTTTTTTTTTAGCAGTCTAAACAAATGTTGACAAAAAATTTTTTAATGCCAAACTCAGGAGAAAGATGAGCTTTTACATATCCAATTAATTATTTTTGGATTGTATAATTACACAAGTTTTGCAACTGTGCATTTTAGCATAATAGATAATGTTGATAATGTTGTAGATGGCTCGAACTGAAACAAATTCAAATGTAATTTTTCACAGAATAATGTTTAACTCAATATGATTCATATCCCCACAACATCCATACAATGTAGAAATAATTAAATTGTTAGGACATTTGGCAGTCCTTGCACATGTCTTCAAAGCTGCAATTAAACTATGCATTTACATATGGAATTATCATTGACTCTAAGACTGCCGTTCCAACCAAACCTTTTATTAATTAATTTGCAAAAACAATTTATGTTTAGATGAACAGCATCCCAGATGGCCCTTCATTTTTTTTTTTTTTTTTTTAAAAAGTTCTCTAGTCCAGAGAGAAGGTCCCGCAAATCTTCAGTCATTAAAGAGCTAAATATCCTCTCATCAGCAATATTTGTAGCTATAATGCGAGGGAGAAATGCGTTTACCTTAAGCATGTTTCTAAAATATGTAACATTGTATTGCACTGATAGTTTATTATGCAAATTCTATTAAAAATGGTGCTTTTGTTAAACAACATTTTAAGCAAAATTTAATTTATGAGGAGCTCATAATGGCGAGTCACCCGTAATATTAAAAAGGTATTAATTTGATTTCACTACCAAGGTTATTATAGATTTGCCTTTTTATATTAGTTTTTTTTTTCCATATTTTTTTTCCTGACCTTACTTGGAAATTCAGTTTAGTTTTAATTTTCCTTCATCATGTATTTTTAGTTTTAATTTAGTTTTCATTTCACAAAGACATTTTTATTTTATTTTTATAACTAATAGTTTTAGTTTTGGTAATTATGGCATGGAGCTCCTACGGAGTTTAGTTTTGTGTCATAATCGAACAGAACTGTACACTTAACGGATTTGGATATGAATTTAATGGTATTGGAGTTTTACTACACTACTTAATTTACTATCTGGTTTTGGTTTTGTCTGATAAAAGCTAGAATAATCAAAACCAGATACTGAATAAGATCAATTTTATAATTTTTAAAATATTTTCTTTGTCATTTATGCTGAACAAATGTATGCTGACTGTTGGCACTTTTTATCTTTTTCTTTTATTGCCCAGAATGGGCCAATTTGTAATGAAATTTAGGTGAATTTTAAGGTTTGAGGGGTTTTTTTTTTACTTAAAATGTCTACAGCACACAACATATCCTGCTCCATGACAATGTGCTTCAAATTGATGCCTTCAATATTTCATTCAAAAAATCTCCCATACTGGGCTTTATTTTCTACCAGCCATATTGATCTTTGATTCCATCTCAGGCATATACAATTTATAGACAGAATTTTGTCACCTGCAGGCCTGAAAAGATGTCAAAATCAGAAAACAGATTCTACTGTTTTCTGACAGGTGTGATCATGAAAATCATAGGTGCTTAGAAAGAAAAGCACTCTTAAACTTGAATCAGTGTGTAGACCCCACCTAGCTGTATTGAGGGAACCAAAGAAAAACAAACCTCTAGTGTGAAGGTTAGGGGTGGTGAGGCTTGAATAGCCAATGTATGTGAATGGTAACCCTTAATGAACAGAGTAAGAGTAGGTGATAGGTGTATGGATGGGCACAAAACCAAAGAGACAGCATCTGAGATTAAGAACAATATATACATTATTTAAACCTCTTTATCCAGAGTAGGATCGTAGGAAACCTGGACCCTACCCCAGCAGGTTTGTATGCAAGGCAGGAAAACACCCTGGTATGCAATATGTATGATATGGCCGATGTTAAGAACAAAAAGAATATGATATTTCAACTATCTATTTTGAGAGAGAAAGAAACATTGAAAAAAGGGAGACAAATATTTTAAAATATTATTGCTACTTATTTTCACAATATCAGGTATTTTGAGTTGTGAATATGAACTAAAAATAAGATAGATTAATAAATAGACTAAATACAAAACACATTAGTATGTTTAGTTTTTCAGCACTTGGCAGACTCTCTTCACCTACCTACCTATAGTTCAGTAGAGACGTTGCCAACTCAGGAATTTTATAAAGTTTGTATCTCTTTGTTGTTAAACAATGTTTTTAAAGCAAAAATGATTGGTCATTATCAAAATACTGATCTTGTAAGATGACCTAGACAGTCTCTTGATCAGTGTTGTTTTATTTTCAAAAACCGGGAGTGGTCTTCCCTAGACTGTCTTGTATCCTCAGAAATGGGGATGGATATTTGAGGAGTAAACCGCAAGATATTATATTTTTATATTATGTACATTAAAGAACAATCAACAACAAATAAAATTAATAATATAATTATATTAGTTTGTATATGCATAGCACTGGTTTGCATATGAACTATATTGATTTGCATGTGTATATCACTGGTTCCAGTACATTTGTTATTGGTTTGTAAATGAACTGCATCAGTTTGCGTATGAACTTTATTGGCTTGCATTCTGTGTCGGTCTAAAAATGGATTTCTGTGTGCACTAATTGATTTCATACATGTCTTACACTGGTTTCATGTGGGTAACACGTCGGTTTTGCACTTGACCTCTATTGGTTATATGTGTGTACAAGGTCGGTTTCTCGTGCTAAACGTACGGGTTATGTGTACGCACCCTATCGCAACTTTGTCTATGAACTCTTATCGGTTCTACGTGCAAACTATATTAGTTGTTGTAGTAATCTTTAGCAGCAATGGGAGGGGCAAGCAAGAGCAACTCGAGGGCGAGTAGATTCATGAAGCATGAAGAGAAGTGGACTGGAGACTGATCTGCTTTAAAACAGTGCAGTATTTTCTTTTTCACACAATACGTTTGCGAAAGGACTTGGTGGTAATTATTACTATTTAACAGAATCTACCCTAGTCTGTAATGAACACAAGGCTGAAATTAGGTACGTATTTGGCCATCTTCTTATTCGCTTCCAGGTCCATGTTTTGCTTGCAACCAGAAGAAGAAGCTGTTTTGTGAATAAGTAGCTGACTGCAAGCATACAGTATATGTAGCTAGGAGTGAATAAAAAGCCAGCTGAATGTGTACCTAACTTCAGTCCGATGATCATTTCAAATGTTAAAAATAATTACCACCAAGCCCTTTCACAGATATACAGTGGTAAACAATAGTATTCAATCCCTTTGAAAGTCATCATAATTTTCTTTAAGACAAAAGATTTGTACAAATATTTATTCATTCAGTATTTTTCTTATGCTATAACAAAACATTTCCAAAGTCAAAATAAACCATTTTCTGTAGACATTTAACTGAACAAGAAAAACTCCAAAGTTACTGTGTACATAAGTATTTAATCCCCTTTGCTTTGGAAGCTCCAGGTTTACATCAATGACAAATTAATTACAAAGGTGACGGTCATAATTAAACATAATGAGGTGCTACTTGTGAGTACTTTCTATCTCTCTGGATATTAAAAGCCCCCTTTGTAAGGGCCGTAGTCTTTGTTGGACAGCCACTGCAAAATGAAGACACAGGAGCATTCTACAAATGTGAGAAACAGTTATTGAGATGCACAAGGTAGAAGGAAATGACTATAAAAATATTAAAGAGTTTGAATATCCCATTGCGCACTGCTGGATCCATCATCAGAAGAAGTGGAAGATTCATCACAGCACCCAGACTCTTACTATAACAGGCCGTCCCTCAAAGCTAAACATCAGAGTGAGACATCAACTGGTCAGGGAGGCGACTAGAAATTCAACCATTGCACTCGGACACCTGCAATGCTCTTTGGCTGAAACTGGAGTGAAGGTGCAGGGGTCCACAATTTCAAGAGCTCTCCATAAACAGACCTGTACAGGAGAGCAGCAAGAAAGAAGCCATTCTTTAAGAAGGTCCACATAAAAGCATGTATGGCATTTACCACAAAGCACGAGAGACCCAGTTAAGATGTGGGAGAAGGCTTCATGGTCAGATGAAATCAAAAAAGGAACTTTCTGACCAGACTTCAAAGAGGTATGTGTGATGTATAATGAACACTGCCCATGCCTCAAGAAACACCATACCTACAGTGAAATATGGTGGTGGCAGCATCATGCTCTGGGGATATTTTTCATATACTGGGACTGAGAATGTTGTCAGAGTTGAATGGACAATGGATGGGCACAAATACCGCACAATACTGCAAGTTATTCTAGTTTGCTATGAATCTAAAGCTTGGGAGAAGATTCATCTTTCAACATGACAATGACATTAAGCATTAGGCCAAAGTGACACTGGGATAGCTCAAAAACAGAAGGATGAATGTTTTGGAATGGCCAAGTCAAAGCCGTGATCTTAATCCTGTTGAGAATATGTGGCGCTGTTTGAAAGCTGCTGATCAGGGGTGCCATCCTACCAACATAGAGGGTCTCTAGAAAGCGTGCTAAGAAGAATGGGGAAGAATCACTCCTGAACAATGTGTAAAACTGGGGCATACTTACATACCCCAAAACAACGAAGGCTATACTGCAGCAAAAGTGTTCTTGACAAAGTATGAATGTGTTGGGCTTCAAAACAATGCAAACACTCAGTTTGGAGTTTTTCTTCTTTAGTTAAATACCTACAGAAAAGGGTTTATTTGGACTTTGGAAATGTATTATTACAGCACAAGAGTTCAAAAAGACAATGCAGAAAATTAGGATGACTTTTAAAGGGATTGAATAATTTTGCAAATCACTGTATGTTTGTGAAAGGGCTTGGTGGTAATTATTTTTTACTAGTATTTTCCCTTAATTCTGAAATGATCACGGGACTGAAGTTAGGTACGCATTTGGCTCTTTTTTTTTTTTTTTTTTTTTTTTATTTACTTCTATCTACATCCAGTGTACAGTATATATAGCTTGCAGTCAGCTACTTATTCACACAGCTTTTCCAAACCAGCTTCGTATTCTATTAGTTAGTTCCATAAATATTTGGACAGAGACATCTTTTTTCTAATTTTGGTTCTGTACATTACCACAATGGATTTTAAATGAAACAACGCAGATGCAGTTGAAGTGCAGACTTTCAGCTTTAATTAAGTGGGGTGAACAAAATGATTGCATAAAAATGTGAGGCAACTAAAGCATTTTTTAACACAATCCCTTCATTTCAGGGGCTCAAAAGTAATTGGACAAATTAAATAACTGGAAATAAAATGTTCATTTCTAATACTTGGTTGAAAACTCTTTGCTGGCAATGACAGCCTGAAGTCTTGAACTCATGGACATCACCAGATGCTGGGTTTCCTCCTTTTTAATGCTCTGCCAGGCCTTTACTGCAGCGGCTTTCAGTTGCTGTTTGTTTGTGGGCCTTTCTGTCTGAAGTTTAGTCTTCAACAAGTGAAGTGCATGCTCAATTGGGTTAAGATCAGGGGCATCATGTATAACGCCGTGCGTAGAACTCACACTATAACATGGCGTAAGCACAAAAGCGGGATTGTGCGTACGCACAGAAAAATTCAGGTGCAGGAATCTGTGCGCACGCAAACTTTCACGTTCTTCCACTACATAAATCCCGATCAGCGTGAAAAGTAACGCACGTGCACGCGCCTTCTGTCCCGCCCCAACTCCTCCCAGAATTACGCCTCTTTGAATATGCAAATCAATATAAATAGCCTTCTGTGAAAAGACAATGGGAAAAGCACAGGGGAAAATATAAGAATTTCAGCGAATACCAATTGGAGGCAAAGGAAAAACGTACTATTTGTTGGTTTAAACAGTGGTATAATCAACAAAAAGTTGATCGAGTGACAGAGTGTTGGAGAAACTCGAAAGATCCAAGTTCACAAAGTCGCACAGTGCCAGAAATAAAAAAGAAATCACATATCAAAGTCGCCGTGAAAAGGCGAGTCGTAGCCCACCGTCTGAGTGTCATATGAAAGCTTATTAGGGTACAGACAAAACAAATAGGCCCACAGTGGGGAAAAAAGCACGAAATGTCAACTTTAATCTCGAAATTTCCACTTTAATCATGTGGTTTATTTTGCCATTAAAGTAGAACATCATAAACTTCATCTTAAAATCGTTTATTTTACTTGTTTCTCAAGTAGCACGTTAAATGCTTTGTTCTGTATTTGATCTTCTATGTGCTCTATGTGTGTGAATCACTACGTGCTTCCATTCTTTCTCTTTCTCCGACAGGACACAGAATCCATTACATTCGTGATATTACAGCTCTCTGAATAATTAAAATACTGAGATGTATACATGATATCATTTTCATGATGATAGGAATGAAAGCATGTTATTAAACATGGGAACACGGTGGCGCAGTGATTGTTCATATCTCACGCAAGAGTCTTGCTGCGCCATGTGCGACCTTTGATGAAATAATTTATTACAGAAGTACTGTCTCTTTCAAACGTACTAACCTCCAATTCCTGTCCTTACTTTTCTTTCTCCAAATGCCCAATCGCCAAACAATCAGCTCTGTAATAGACGTTAAGCCATCTGTAAGCTTAGAATGCCGATTCTTCAAAACTTTTAAGGAACATTGAAATATCTTCGTAGTACATGTTTAATTATTCTATCCGTCTATCTTTCCAGTGTCGCGTCAGCGCAAGAATACAACACAATGCAGGAACAATCCCTGAACTAGCTAGCACTGAGGCACCGTGTCCTCACATGTTTAATTATTAACAATACAGATTATTTAAATGAAGTTAGTTTTAGCTGTATAATATAATCAACATATTTTGCTGCATTTCATCTTAAAAATGAATACCGTCATCATATGTAAATACGCGCTTTATAAAGTGGCGCAAGTTGTGGAATATTATAACTGTAGTGCAAGTTTACAGTGAGGTTGTAGCGGGGCCACATAGTGTTTAAATGTCAGTTCTGAGTGCGTCTCGTTTCATTGTCCCGTTTACTGTTTGTGCATCAGTTAATGCCGTCCCCGTAAAAGGGGACGGATGATGGAAGGAGACCACAGCCACAAACCTGGAAAACACCTGTTTACAATCACAGCCATCACAGGATTATTTAAGCCATCAGGAGGAGAAGGAAGAGAGGAGAGAAGGAGATTTTTTTTTCACCATCACGACCACACTGTACCTGTTCTTTTCCATATCGCGCTTAGCCATCCAGTTTGTTTTTCCATCTGCCGGATTTACTTCAAGGACCTCACCACGAGAGACCCCTGGGTAGGACTTAATCATCCACCACACACACGAGGATTCACGGTGAGGCTGTTCCGTTTTTTCCGGGGAGAATCGAACAACGCAATTTCACTAATTCAGTCATCCGCTTTCAGGACAGTTTCTTTATTACCGGACTCACGTTCTCATTCATTTTCAGTTTATCATTCATTGTTATTCGTGTTGTGTGTTTATTTGTTACAGGGACAAGGGAGGGTTTTTGTTGTGTGTTTATATATATTTGGTGGTGTCTTGTTATTGCTGGGGTGAAGGGATATTTATATTTATATATATTTATATATGTTTCTGGGTAAAAGGGGTCGGCCGTTACATAAAGTGGTGCCCTCTCTGAGGAATCTAAATAAATATCTATCGCTGTCTGCCTTTAAACATTTTCCCCATTTAACATGTCTATAGTGCGTGCCGAGCAGGACGACACCATTGCTTCGCCACGGTGTGATGATGGAGTAGCCAGGGCGCGACACGTCACGGTCAGAGCGTGTTCAGCGGTGCAGGAGGTGGTTGATTCATTGCAGTCGCTGTACCTCGAAGATCACCATGGACCTGAGGAGGAATGCCTGGAGGATGTCTCGCCTCCGTGGGAAGATCTGGCGCAACAACTAACCCGGCTGGATGAGAAAGTCCGCGAGGTTGCTGAAAGTGCGCTCGGGCGCGAAGATGCCTTGCGGGCTCGCATCAGCAGCTCCCAGGAGGAAATAAAAGAATACCTCAATGAACAAGTTCAACTCCTGGGGCGGAAAATCGTGTTGTGCCTCCAGAGGCGGGATCAACGCTGGCAAGAAACTCTTTAGGGGGAGGTCCGAAGGAGTCTCCAGACGTTACGTCAGTCACCCTGTCATTCAACGCCGTACGGGTCTCGTGGGGGGGGTGAATACATCAATCGGCCCTCTGTTCCTGTGGTGCGCCTTTCCTTTCCCAAGTTGGGGGCCCCTTATAACATCGATGATGTCCTCAACTTTGTGGAAGAAGGAGAGGCGTACCTGGCTGTTAACCCTTTAACCCCAGAAGAGCTTATGGGGGTGATAGGGGCATCCCTCTCGGGGGCCGGTGCGGAGCTGGTGGCTGACGGCCAAGAAGAACATTAAAGACTGGGGATCCTTTCGTCGATCTTTCCTTTTCTTCCAGAAGACTATGAATCTGAACTGGAGGACAAGCTGCGATCCATGGTGCAACTGCCTTCGCAATCCATCCGGGACTTCGCCTATGAATATCGGGCTTTGTGTTTGAAGTGGCGGCCGACTATGTCTGAAGAAGAGGTGGTCCGCCGCATCCTTAATGCCTGTAACCCGCGGTTAGCTGGGGGTCTCGGGGGTTGTGGGGTCGGTGGAAGACCTGGTGAAGGTGGGCTCACAAGTGGAACGGGACTGGGGAAACTCAAAAACATACTGGAATAAAGTACAAGCCAGTACACGAGAAACCCAGCCCCTAAAACCCCAGTGAGCCAAACCTTGCCGGTCGGAAGCCGATCTCGCCATCATGCAAGCGAGTACATCCCTCCTGATCGTCCCAGTGAAACTGCGGGGGTGGCAGGTGGATGCGGTGGTGGATACAGGGAGCCATCACACCTTAATCCGCTCAAGCATGTGGAAGAAGATTAGCCGACCGACAGACAACTTAACATCTGCCCCGTCTGTCCGATTTGTATTGGCAGATGGGAGTGAACACAGAGCCCTGGGCAAAGTCCCCTTGAGGTACAGTGTACTCTCCACCACCTGGGAAATGGATACGTATGTCCTGGATGACCGGCACCTGTCCGTCCCGTTATTCCTTTAACCACCATGAGGATGACCATCCATCTCAGTCCCAGGGGGTATACGGTGCCAGGGGAAGGGGTATGCGACTTCATTCATAAATCCAAAGAAGATCTGGGCTCGGAATTCATTGGCTTCTACGTGGCAGTGAGGAGTGACGTAAGCACCTCGGCGGCAGCCCCGGTGGAGGAACAGCCCGAAGAGGTAAGGCCGGTGCTGAAGAAGTGGGCCGAGGTGTGGACTGAGAAATTAGGAGTCGCCCGTGGAGTTACCCACGTGATCCACACCTCGGACGAAGTTCCAATAAGGCACCGAGCCTACCGCGTTTCTCCACTAAAAAAGGGCATAATTAAAGAACATCTTGATCAAATGCTCGCCGAGGGAATAATCGAACCATCTTCTTCCTCCTGGGCGTCCCCTGTGGTCCTCGTGAAGAAGACGGATGACACCTATCGTTTCTGCGTGGACTACGGGAGGGTTAACGGGAAGACGAGCCTGGACGCATATCCCATGCCCCTGGTTCATGAGATTCTTGAGTCACTGCATGGAGCTGCAGTTTTCAGCACACTAGACCTCCGCAGTGGCTATTGGCAGGTGCCGATGGACGAGGGGAGTAAGAAGAAGACGGCAGTCATCACCCCCTGAAGGCTTGTTCCAGTTCAAAGTCATGCCTTTTGGGCTTAAAAATGCTGGGGCCACCTTCCAGCGGCTCATGGAGCAAGTCCTGAGGGGGTTGATAGGCAAGATCTGCTTTGTATACATCGACGACGTCATTATTTACTCCCCTTCTATTAAACAACATCTCTAGGACCTGGACACCATCTTCCAACAATTACATCAAGCGCACCTTACGCTGAACATGAAGAAGTGTACCTTCATTCAACCCCACATACGCTTCCTCAGGCACATTCTTTCATCTGAGGGGGTCGCTGTAGACCCTGAGAAGACCTTAGCCATCCGAGACTACCCCACGCCCACGGATTTGAAATCTTTGCAACGTTTCCTTGGGTTAGTGGGGTGGTATCACAAGTTCATTCCCCAGATGGCTGATAATAGCGGCTCCCTTGAACAACCTAAGAAAAAAAGATGTCCCGTGGGAGTGGACAACAGAGTGCCAGGACGCGGTCGAGCAACTAAAGAGCCACCTTCAAGAGCCGCCCGTTCTGGCCCAGCCAGATCCGCAGCTCACTTTTCAGGTACAAACAGATGCCAGCAACCTGGGGCTTGGCGCCGTGCTCACTCAGAAAATCCACCAGGCTGAACACGTCATCGCTTACGCCTCTCGAGCCTTGCACGGCGCTGAGCTCAATTATTCGACAGCTGAAAAAGAGTGTTTGGCTGTCATGTGGGCTGTGGAAAAATGGAGACACTATCTGGAGGGGGTTGAATTTGAAGTGTACACCGACCATCACGCTCTGACCTGGGTATTTAATCACCCGAAGACCTCCTCCCGTCTAACCAGGTGGGTGTTACGCCTCCAGAACTTTACTTTCAAGGTGAACTATCGGAAGGGCTGTGGCAATATTGTGCCTGATGCTCTGTCCAGGGTGTCAGAGCCACCGGGGATGGTGTGTTTGGCAGAGGCAAAGAAAATGATCCTCCCTCTGCCAAGAAGCCTGGAAGACCTGGCTCAAGCACAAGCCACCAGTCCATTCTGCCAGAGCATCAGGGAGGGACTGGAACAGCAGCGTAACGACCGGGTACACTTCGTGGACCTCCAGGGAGTTCTGTACAGGACCACTCCATCCTCCCTTGGGGGTCTGCAACACCAACTAGTGGTCCCGCAAGAGCTCATCCCAGACTTCCTAACTTACTATCATGACAGTCCTTTAGGTGGTCACCTTGGAAGGACAAAAACTTTATTAAAGATCATGGGGGTTGCGTGGTGGCCCTCTGTCCGGAAAGACGTTTGCCACCACGTGAAGAAGTGCATCACCTGCCAGCAGCTCAAAATCCCACCTGGTAAACCGGCAGGATTTCTACAATCGACAATCGCGGATGGACCTGGGAGACTTTGGGAGTTGACCTGATGGGGCCTTTTCCTGTTACCAGCTCGAGGAAGACCGTCCTGATGGTGGTGATTGATTATTTTTCAAAGTGGGTGGAGCTGTTTGCCTTAACGGATGCCAAAACTAACAAGATCTGCTCCACCCTGAAGAACGAAATCTTCACCCGCTGGGGGGTGCCGAAGAACATCGTCTCAGACCGGGGTCCGCAGTTCACGAGCGAAAAACCTGACAACAGCTTACCATCCCCAGGCCAACATGACAGAGCGAGTGAACCGGACCCTGAAGAACATGATCGCCTCCTATGTGGGTGAACACCATCAGGATTGGGATAAATGGCTCCCCGAGCTCCGGTTTGCCCTGAACACCGCTGTGCATGAAGCCACAGGTGAGACGCCTGCTTTGGTTGCGCTGGGCAAACAGCTAAAGGGCCCGCTTGACCGACTCCTTCCCAGAGCCCCTAGTCCAGAAACCACCAGCTACAATAATTTATTTAAAATGGAGGAATTACGGCGGAGAATCCAACAGAGGTTGGTGAGTTCGACATCCAGACATGCCGAGTTATATAATGCCCGGTGTAAGGAAGCGCACTTTCAGCCGGGTGATTTGGTCTGGATTAGAGCTCACCATCTCTCGGATGCCAGCAAAAGGTTCTCCGCCAAGCTAGCGCCTAAATGGTTAGGTCCAGCCAAAATCATATCTCAAACAGGTCCAGTCAACTTCCAGTTTCAAAGGGGTATCGGCACTGACTCCAAGATAGACACAATCCATGTGGCCAATCTCAAGCCGTACTTCGGCCCTCCCTTGTCCAAGGTTGGGGGGGGGATGTAGCGGGGCCACATAGTGTTTAAATGTCAGTTCTGAGTGCGTCTCGTTTCATTGTCCCGTTTACTGTTTGTGCATCAGTTAATGCCGTCCCCGTAAAAGGGGACGGATGATGGAAGGAGACCACAGCCACAAACCTGGAAAACACCTGTTTACAATCAATCAATCACAGCCGTCACAGGATTATTTAAGCCATCAGGAGGAGAAGGAAGAGAGGAGAGAAGGAGATTTTTTTTTTCACCATCACGACCACACTGTACCTGTTCTTTTCCATATCGCGCTTAGCCATCCAGTTTGTTTTTCCATCTGCCGGATTTACTTCAAGGACCTCACCACGAGAGACCCCGGGGTAGGACTTAATCATCCACCACACACATGAGGATTCACGGTGAGGCTGTTCCATTTTTTCCGGGGAGAATCAAACAACGCAATTTCACTAATTCAGTCATCCGCTTTCAGGACAGTTTCTTTATTACCGGACTCACGTTCTCATTCATTTTCAGTTTATCATTCATTGTTATTCGTGTTGTGTGTTTATTTGTTACAGAGACAAGGGAGGGTTTTTGTTGTGTGTTTATATATATTTGGTGGTGTCTTGTTATTGCTGGGGTGAAGGGATATTTATATTTATATATGTTTCTATTTTTTGCATGTCTTATTTTACTTAATACATATAACCCGTTTAAATTTTACATCCTGTTTTTGTGTGCTTATATTTTTCACTGTCGATTGTGGGGGAAAAGTTCAATTGGTAAGAAGTACGGCTTGATAGTAAGATTATTTCTCAGTCAATTATCCAAGCCACAGGTCTTGGGAGTGTAGCTGCCGGCTGGGTAAAAGGGGTTGTACTTATAAGTAAACAGTTCTACAAGGAGCACTTGATGGACTGATTGAGTGCGTTTAGAGTTCTTGGGATGAAACCTTTTCTAAACCGTGAAGTCCGTACTGGGAAGTCTCTATAAAGCGTTTTGCCGTGGCTCAGGCAGCGTCTGCTTCATGTTGTATACCGATATTTCTCTTTCCGATCAGCTGCTGCTGTGATTCCCCACTCAGATACAGTGATATAAATACTCCGAGTGGTGCAGCGAGAGTAATATGGAAAAAGATGATCTGCTGTGGCAACCCTTAACGGGAGCAGCTGAAAGATGAAGAAGATGCAGTGAGAGTTACAACGCTAAAGCAGTTATGGTATTTGGAATACTATGGCTATTCCCTGGACCATTATATTGCTGCAGGTTAATTACAATCAGATGCATTACACTAATAAACAATATGCAGTTAGTTTCAGTGTATTTATAAAGCAGCGTCAAGAATGTGGATCTAAGAAAGAAAGGTGATCACACAGGAGCAGTAGCACTGCTTTGACACTGGGTGCCGCCAGTCTGCAAAACCGAGTGGAGAAATTGCGTACGCCAAGGTATGAGTTACCGTAGAAATGTGCGTGGCTTTACGCCAAGTTTAGGTTTTATACATCGCGATTTGAGCGTGGAAACGGGAGTACGCAACATTTCTGTGCGTACGCACCGTTTATACATGAGGCCCCAGGTGACTGACTTGGCCATTCAAGAATTTTCCACTTCTTTGCTTTAATAAACCCCTGGGTTGCTTTGGCTGTATGTTTTGGGTCATTGTCCATCTGTATCATGAAACGCCGCCCAATCAATTTGACTGCATTTAGCTGGATTTGAGCAGACAGTATGTCTCTGAACACCTCCGAATTCATTCGGCTGCTTCTGTCCTGTGTCACATCATCAATAAACACTAGTGTCCCAGTGCCACTGGCAGCCATACACGCCCAAGCCATCACACTGCCTCCACCATGTTTTACAGATGATGTGGTATGCTTTGGATAATAGGCAGTTCCACACCTTCTCCATACTTTTTTTCTTGCCATCATTCTGGTAGAGGTTGATCTTGGTTTCATCTGTCCAAAGAATGTTTTCCCAGAACTGTGCTGGCTTTTTTTAGATGTTCTTTGCAAAGTCCAATCTAGCCTTTCTATTCTTGAGGCTTATGGGTGGCTTGCACCTTGCAGTGCACCCTCTGTATTTACTTTCATGCAGTCTTCTCTTTATAGTAGACTTGGATATCGATATGCCTACCCCCTGGAGAATGTTGTTCACTTGGTTGGCTGTTGTGAAGGGGTTTCTCTTCACCATGGAAATGATTCTGCGATCATCCACCACTGTTGTCTTCTGTGGACGTCCAGATCTTTTTGCGTTGCTGAGTTCACCAGTGCTTGCTTTCTTTCTCAGGAGGTACCAAACTAGATTTTGCCACTCGTAATATTGTAGCAATTTCTCGGATGGGTTTTTTCTGTTTTCGCAGTTTAAGGATGGCTTCTTTCACCTGCATGGAAAGCTCCTTTGACCGCATATTGTCCGTTCACAGCAAAATCTTCCACATGCAAGCACCACACCTCAAATCAACTCCAAGCCTTTTATCTGCTTAATTGATGATGACATAACGACGGACTTGCCCACACCTGCCCATGAAATAGCCTTTGAGTCAATTGTCCAATTACTTTTGAGCCCCTGAAATGAAGGGATTGTGTTTAAAAAAAAATGCTTTAGTTGCCTGGCATTTTTATGCAATGATTTTGTTCATCCAACTGAATTAAAGCTGAAAGTCTGCACTTCAACTGCATCTGAGTTGTTTCATTTAAAATTCATTGTGGTATTGTACAGAACCAAAATTAGAAAAAAGTTGTCTCTGTCCAAATATTTATGGACCTAACTGTATAACAGCAAGGCAAAATATTATTCAGTGTGTACATTAATCGGCATCATTACAAACCAATCCAGTGGTAGCTCTATGGCTAAGGATCTGCGCTGGTATCCCGAAGGTTGCCGGTTCGAATCCCTGTCATTGCCAAAAGAGATCCTACTCTGCTGGGCCCTTGAGCAAGGCACTTAACCTTCCATTTCTCCAGGGGCGCTGTACAATGGCAGACCCTGCACTCTGAACCCAAGGGGTATGCGAAAACTAACAAATTCCTAATATGAGAAATTGTGTAAGGTGAAATAAAGAACAAAAAAAAAAAGTGAAAAAAAAATCCATATTTTGGTCCAGTATGGGTCAAAAACTTTAAACTCAAATTTAATTTAACAAAGGAATCTATCTTGTTACAAAACTGTGAACATGAAGGTGGTTCAACGTGATTTAACCTTTACAGTGCCCATTAAATATCACTCATTTATCTGATATTGGAGTGTGAATACTTTGTCAGTCTCATCCAGGTACCCACACTGGGTAGGACAAAACTCTGCTGCATCTAAAAAATACATCTGTCTTGTCACAAAACTGTGAAAGGTAAGGTGGCCTAATATGATGTGACTCACCAATGCATTTCTTAAATGTGGAATATTTAGCTTTTCAAAGAATGAACACATTTATATTATGTCAAATAATATACATGTTATAGATGTGCAAGCATTGGGGCATTGTGGTTAGGGCTTTGCACTTTCAACCCTGCATTCGTTTGGTTCAAGTCCAGATCCTGAATTGTGACCATGAGCAAGTCACTTCACCTGTCTGGACGGCACGGTGCAGGGGCGCTGGGCAAAACAAATGTAACCAGTTGTATCTAAATGTTGCATGTTGGATAAAGGCATTACTCGTAAATGTAGAATATTTAGCCTTTAGAATAAGTAAGTGGTTTACAAAAGCTGTGTGAAAAGTACGGTCATGGGTTGCAAGTGAGCATGTAGCTGGGAGCGAATAAGAAGACGGCCGAATACGTACCTAACTTAATCCTTGTGTTCATTATAGACTCAAAGGTAGATTCTGTTAAATAGTAATAATTACCATCAAGTCCTTTTCCCAACGTATTGTGTGGAAAAAAATATTGCGAAGTTTTAACCCAGATCGGTCTCCTGTCCGCTTCTCTTCATGCTCCTTGACTCTACCAGCCCTTGAGTTCCTGTTTCTTGCCCCTCCCATTTCTGCTGACGATCATATGAACAACCAATATAGTGTGCACGCAGAACCAATATAGTTCATACATCGGGTGTGTACACATGACCAGTATGTTTCGCACGAGAAACCAACATAGTACAGACATACAACCAATAGAGTTCAAGCGCAAAACTGTTATATTACCCACATGAAACCAGTATAAGATGTGCAGGAAACCAATATAGTGCATACACAAATCTATTGTTAGACCGACACAGAATGCAAGCCAATAAAGTTCATACGCAAACGGTTAACATACGAGTGTAAACCAATGCAGTTCACCCACAAACCAAGAACAAACGTACTGGAGCCAGTATTATACACATGCAAATCAATATAGTTCATATGCAAACCAGTGCTAAGCATATACAAACGGATACAGTTCACGCACAAACCAATAATATATGGAACATGAACCAATATAGTTCATATGAATGAAACCAGTATTGTACACACGCAAACCAGTTAAGTATGCAAGCAAACCAATAGTAAATCTTTATAAACCAATAGTGTTCACATGTAAACCAATAGATTACGCACAGAAATATATGATTTATAGCCTGTTTGGCCCATCATAAAATCACATTCAGTTTCACATGCTTTACACGCCCATTTTCAGCTTGCTCTGTCACCTCAAATGCTGTGTGAATACCCACCCGCTACCATCAGCCGCCGTTCACTGGATAAATATATGTGGGCAGCTCGTGGTGGATGACTTTCTGTTTTAGAGTTGAAACTTACAAGGGTTAAAGACTAACAGCAAAAATATTCTTTCAAAAATAAAAACAAAAAATATTTTAGTAATTTATTATTTTATTTCAGTTAATCTTTCCAACTATCTTTAATAGTTTTATTTAGTTTTTCATTTCTGTTTTGTTAATTGTTTTATTTCAGTTTATGAAAATGTTTTTTTTAATAATAGTTTCGGTTTTGATTTTAGTTTTCGTTAACTATAATAACCTTGTTCCCTACCTTCTAAAATTGCCAGAGTTGTTTTGTTTTATTTCTCTATTTTACCAGGGCAAAACAGTCTGGAGGGTACATAATGTTTAAGTTTACTAAAGACTAATGTAAAATGTTAACATTAACAAAAACAGCCTAACAGTTGCCTAATGCTGCAAGCACATTACTACCAAATTTTTGTTTCCTCTCTCCGTATGCATGACCACTAATCTTCGCAACACCACTGGAAGTACCACATTTTGTAGCTTTTAAACAAGAAAACTGTGCAAATACCAAAACAAACACCAACTTTAAATATTAGCTTATACTGTATATTTTTGTCCTAACATTAGCTACCACGATATAGCAAAATTTGCAAAAATTCAAAATGATGGCACACAAATTAACGACATATATAGCAACTGCTTTGATTTGCCAAAATAGCTTGTACATAATTTGGTGTAGTGAATTATTAAGAATTGACTATCAAGAATAAAATAGTAAATGGATAACAAGAAATTTGAACAGAGTAATGTGGAGATTAGTAATATGCTTTAGCATAACTAACTTTAATACTCTTCAAACATCATAAAATGTCACTATCTGACTGATCTTTAATCATTATTACATGAGAAAACTATGCCACAAAATTCGGCAGCTTTCTAAACGTTCAAATGGGAATTTTAACAAAATATTCAGTAAGACATTAATACAAAACTTGGATAATTTTTTTTTTTCAAGTTCACATGGTTCTGATGTTGTGATTTCTGCCATGTTTTGCAACCACTTTTATTATACAGCTATAACAAGTTAAGACAATGTGCTAGGTTGGAAATATATTATTTTTTTAAGGGGTTGCTTTTATATTATTTACATACCCGGTATCTAATAACCCATGTAACTAAACTATTTTAATTAATTATCTTAAATGTTATCTTAAATGTTTGTTGTACTTTCGTTCACTTCTTTGACATTGAATGTGAACCCAACTTCCGCATTTGTGATTCAGCAGTTCCTGCTTGCTACTGAAATTGGGGAAAAAATATTTTTAAACAAGGGGGGTACAAGTTACTACTCTAGACAATCTGCAGCATAAAATATAAAATGTATTTTTTAATACAGTTAATAAATATAAGCTCCATTGAGTATTTATTTTTTTAACGTTATTTCCAATAATAATAATAATAATATGCTTGTTGTTCAATTGTAGCTGTATAATGTTATGGTATTGTCTTTTATCAAGCTCCAAATTAGAAAACATGAGAAACTAGTTGAATTTTGTTGATTTACTAGTCATCTTTAACATACCTAGTAATATTTAATAATGGGCTGGGGCAGTGTTATATGCCTAGTATTTGAGTCGTTTGATTTTTAGATCATTTCTTAGAAGTGAGCATGCTATTACATGCTCAAAACCCAGAGTTTCACATTACGTTTGGGATAAATGGCTGTGCTGCTGATTTTTAACACTTTGTGTTTTAGATGGAAGGGAAAAAAATTCCATGCACAGTTTTTTAGTCAGTGGTCACCCACCTAGACACTTAACTTCAAGATACAGGGATCAAGCTAGGCTGAGAGAAGAAAATTATGGTATCCCATTTCTTTTGGCTGTATTAACAGAACCTTACTGTAGATGATGAATAGATGCCACAGTTTGAACAGGGTACCGTACAAGAAAATCTTCATGTATGTGCACAAATTCTAGCTGGCGACACTGAGCATCAAGGAAGGGTGTTGTGTGAGCAGATGTACAATCCAGAAAATGTGGTATGGTACATTTATTTTACACAATGGTGCTAACAAATGCAGAGCCTGGGGACTCGGAGGTGGGGCTTCCCCATCTCTGGGACTGAGGTCCACCGAGGTGGTCAAAAACCTCCTTGGTGGCAGGGCCCCGGGGGTGGATGAGATACGCCCGAGTTCCTCAAGGCTGTGGATGTTGTAGGGCTGTCTGGTTGACACGTCTCTGCAACATCGCATGGACATCAGGACAGTGCCTCTGGATTGGCAGACCAGGGGTGGTGGTCTGCCTCTTTAAGAAAGGGGACCGGAGGGTGTGTTCCAACTACAGAGGGATCACACTCCTCAGCCTCCCTGGAAAAGTCTATTCGGGGGTTCTGGAGAGGAGGGTCCATCGGATAGTTGAACCTCGGATTCAGGAGGAACAGTGTGGTTTTCATCCTGGACGCGGAACAGTGGACCAGCTCTACACCCTTAGCAGAGTCCTGGAGGGTGCATGGGAGTTCGCCCAACCAGTCTACATGTGTTTTGTGGACTTGGAAAAGGCGTTCGACCGTGTCCCTCGGGGAATCCTATGGGGGGTGCTCCGGGAGTATGGGGTACTGGACCCCCTGATAAGGGCTGTTCGGTCCCTGTACAACCAATGTCAGAGCTTGGTCCGCATTGCCGGCAGTAAGTCGAACCCGTTTCCAGTGAGAGTTGGACTCCACCAGGGCTGCCCTTTGCCACCGATTCTGTTCATAACTTTTATGGACAGAATTTCTAGGCGCAGCCAGGGTGTTGAGAGCGTCCAGTTTGGTGAACTCAGGATTGGATCACTGCTTTTTGCAGATGATGTTGTCCTGTTTGCTTCATCAGGCCGTGATCTTCAGCTCTCTCTGGATCGGTTCGCAGCTGAGTGTGAAGCAGCTGGGATGGGAATCAGCACCTCCAAATCTGAGACCATGGTCCTCAGCCGGAAAAGGGTGGAGTGCCCTCTCAGGGTTGGGAGCGAGATTCTGCCTTAAATGGAGGAGTTCAAGTATCTCGGGGTCTTGTTCACGAGTGAGGGAAGAATGGAGCGTGAGATCGACAGGTAGATCGGTGCGGCGTCCGCAGTGATGCGGGCTCTGCATCGGTCTGTCGTGCTGAAAAAAGGAGCTGAGCCCGTAAGGCAAAGCTCTCAATTTACTAGTCGATCTATGTTCCTACCCTCACCTATGGTCATGAGCTATGGGTAGTGACCGAAAGAACGAGATCGCGAATACAAGCGGCTGAAATGAGTTTCCTCCGGAGGGTGTCTGGGCTCTTCCTTAAAGATAGGGTGAGAAGCTCAGTCATCCGGGAGGGGCTCAGAGTAGAGCCGCTGCTCCTCTGCATCGAGAGGAGTCAGATGAGATGGCTTGGGCATCTGATCAGGATGCCTCCTGGACGCCTCCCTGGTGAGGTGTTCCGGGCACGTCCAACTGGGAGGAGGCCCCGGGGAAGACCCAGGACACGCTGGAGGGACTATGTCTCCCGGCTGGCCTGGGAATGCCTCGGGATTCTCCCGGAAGAGCTAGAAGAAGTGGCCGGGGAGAGGGAAGTCTGGGTATCTCTGCTCAAGCTGCTGCCCCCGCGACCCGACCTCGGATAAGCGGAAGAGGATGGATGGATGGATGGTGCTAACAAATTAGTTATTTTTAAAGACAGAGGCAGAACTGAATTTTTAAACGCCATTATTGTTACATTCTGAGGAGTTGTGCAGATAAGAATTTAATCAAATTATGAAAATTTTGTATTAGGTGCACATGGCAATAAACTTGGATTTGAATATGAATTTTAACTAGGGAGATGCTTCCATTGGTATGATTGGCAACAACAATCTGACCTGGAATGCTGCACCGTTTGCTCTTAATAACTGTGAGAGATGATACTTATCTCAGGATTTGCACAATACATTTTTTATTTGGTTTTAATATATACTAAATGTAATATTTCTCTATTATAAAAAATAAACTTGCGACGAGGCGTGATCTTTTGATCACGTCATACTAACATCCTTTGGAAGCAATTCACGCCGTACTTACATTTTCAAACAAGATCATGCTCATTTAATCTCTGTTGTTGGCATTCCCTACTTACAACTATTTTCAAAGAAGAACACAGTCATCTAACCACTCAGTTACATTATTATTGTGTATCTAAAAGCTGAAGCTAATTGTGTCGTCTTTGTTAAATTTAATCAAGCAAAACTTAGAACGGAACATATGCAAGGTCTCATTGATCACGTTCAAATTCAAATTTCAATATTTCAGACAAATTCAAAATAAGGAAAGCTGTAATATTTCCATCATCATATCAAGGTAGTCCAAGAGCATTGCAACAGTTATATCATGATGCAATGGCAATGTCCCAAACTATCGGTCGGCCATATTTATTTATTACAGTGATGTGAAATCCACAATGGCCAGAAATCCGCAGATTCTTGAGAATGCCACCAGCTATATCAGCTATGGATATTCCCACTTTCGTAAGTAGATTGTTTTATCAGAAAGTCTTATTTTTATTGAATGGACTCGAAACGGTGTTCGGTCAAATCAGAGGATACATTTACACGATCGAATTACAAAAACAGGGTTTGCCTCGCATGCATTTATTGGTTACTTTGCAAAATAAATTATTAACTGTGTCCTACGGTGGGTTGGCACACTGCCCGGGATTGGTTCCTGCCTTGTGCCCTGTGTTGGCTGGGATTGGCAAACCCCCGTGACCCTGTGTTCGGATTCAGCGGGTTGGAAAATGGATGGATGGATGGATTATTAACTGCTGATGATGTAGATCTCTTTGTCTGTGCTGAAATTCCAAACAGAGAAACCTTTCCTGAATTATGGTACAAAGTCATTAAACACATGTCTCACTGACCTCATTTAAAAGATTCAGTATGTTTGGGACTCAAAAGAAAAAATGTGTTTAAAGAAATTTCCAAAAGCGTTCGTTCAATCAACAGATATGACTAAGGCTGGCTTTCCTGATTATCACACTTATCACGGAAAGAAAAATGTTAAAATTGTGATGCTCAATAATTCAACGATTGTACCATATAACCCGTACTTGCTCAAATGATTCAATTGTTATATTAATGTCGAGTATTGGGCATCGGTTATAAGTATTAAGTACATCTACAAGTACATTCATTAAGGGCACGATAGAGTACGCGTAACTTTATCGAAAGAACAACTAAGTTCAAGCATATTTAGATACTTAGTACGTCAGTGCAATGGCATTTAATGGAATTGCCAGTGCACGGTCAAAGTCATTCTGTTGAATTTTTACCGATTCATTTGCCATGTCAGAATATGATTCAATTTAAAGAGGGCGAAGAAGCAGAAGCTTTAGAGGTAGCAAAAAATAGAAATACAAAATTATTGGCTTACTTTGAACTTAATAAAACAGACGTAAATGCAAAAGCATATACATTTTCGCAAATTCCTCAACATTTACACATGGCAGAAACAAAAAAGAGTGTGGCATCCAAGAAAAATTAAATGTAAAAGTGTTGCTCAATTAAATATTCTATCACCAAAAGATATCAAACGGTTTCATTTAAACTTGTTATGTGAATCGAAAGGAGCAACATCATATAAAGATGTTCTAACTATAGATGGAACTAAGTACAGTACTTTTCAAGAAGCGGCACGAGCAGCTGTGTTATGTAATTTGGATGACTATATGTTTGAAATGATGTCTGATGCCGCTTCTGTAATGATACCTGACAAATTAAGACACTTCTTCGTGTACTTAATTATGACTGGTGAAGTTGATGCTTTACAATTATGGGAAGCGTTCAAGGGAACATTATCTGAAAAGTTGAATGAACAAATGGCTCTTTCGATCATCAAAGAAATGTTAAAAGCAGAATATCTTAATGATGCAGCAACAGACGAAAATTTAACAGTGGAAGACCATAAAAAAATTATATTAGAAAAGTTAATTCCAAATTTTGTTTTTACTGAAGTTTTAAAGTAAAAGTGAACATAATGCATATGTAACAATTCCCATGAAAAAAATAATCTCTTTAAATTGTATTTCTGGAAAAACAATCCCGGGGGTTGGCGAGCAAAGCCCCCTAGTTTTATACATTTTAAACAGATTAATATTAATAAATCCAGACCTGATATATATTTTTGTACAACCGTAAATTTTGACATTTACTAAAAGAAAATCATGAAATAGATGTCTTTGCATTCAGGTGAATGTCAATAATATTGTGGCAGATATACAACGTCACCAGACCACCCTTCTAGATTATCTAAATGAGCAATTCAAGAATGTTTTCAACACTCCTGCTGGAAGTAAAGAGAATCAACAAACAGCATTCCTGGCCGTATTTGGTCGTTTCCAAGACCACTTCTTGAAAGTATCCTCTTCTCATGTTCAGAATAGTAGTCTTAAGCAGTTTTTTTAATCCAGTTGTCCCTGCGAAGGTGGTTTTATATGTGGGGTTAAGAGTTCAATAGCCCTTACCATTAAAAGAAAATAATTTTATTATGTGCCATGGAGTCATGGAGTTATTTTCTTCAGGATCCATAACTATAAAGGGATTTTTGTATGACAAACCTGAGCTTTTTGATCTCACCCACTTTTCTCAACTAGAGCTTCAGCTCTGAAGTTGATTTTTGTACATAGATAAAATTGAAATACAGGATGTAATCCTCTTGGATCACATGCAACTAAGAAGAAGTTGTTAATAGTTTATTATACATTAGGCAATGTAGATCCAAAGTATAGCCATTGCAAAATCAAGTGAGCCATCTCATTGTGGTGTGGATGTTATTTTGGATAGAATTAAAAAAAAGATTTAGATTTGTTGTTCCACCGTCTTAAAATCCAAACAGTTGTTGGTGAAAGGATTTTGTACGGGGCAGTGGTTACTCTTTATGGCGTAACACGAAGTTGAAGGTTTTCAAGGTGGTGCTGGATTTTGCTCTTTGTAAATGCAGGCATTGTGAGTGCACATCTGATGATATACAGACTAATTTTGCCCAATATATTTATTTATTTATTTTTTTAAACCAAAGGAACAATAGAGCCAGTACTGAGTTTAAGAACAATCAGAAAACCTCTTATCAGATTAATAGAAGAAGCATTTTGGTTGAATTCCAGGCTTCAGTCTTATTGAGTAGATACCACATGATATAATGCTTATTACTCTAGAAGGGATTGTCTCTTTGGAGATCAAATGTGTCCTAAAGTATAATATGTCATACTTAGTGGGTAGATAGAATTAGATGCATTTAACTCCGCTATGCATTCCTTTCTTTACTCTCCTTGATTTAAGAGATAGACCATGTCCAATCACTGTTACTACAATGAACACAAATGGTAACAAACCAAAATAGTCTGCAGGGGAAATGCTTGTCCTTTCAAAAAGTACTGCTATTTCTGTTGAATGACTTAAAAGACCGTGTGTTTGTACAGTAATAGATGTGATACAATAATACATCGTAATAAATGTCATGCTTTCACAGCGTTATGTCTACTGACTTTCAATGGAAAATAAATTCATGCTAACCACGAGACTAAAGCTTGAGAATAGATGTTTTTGTCTTGAAATAAAATTATTTGAAATAAAAATTAACCTTGGTCTATCTTTTATGAACATGGCACTTGAATCTAATTTAAAAAATACCGAAATAAAACAAGACGTGCTAATATAGACAAATCAAGTGACGTTTACTTAAATTAGGTTACAGAGACATTTGTTGGCACTAGAAAATCAGTTTATACCAATAACACTAGATGTAAGAATATTACACTTACTTAGATAGATTTTTTTCAGTGTAGGTGTGATGGTCAGGTGTCCACAAACATTTGGGCATATTCTGTAGCACTGAGGTTGGCTTTAATGTCTCAATTCTCATTTCTTTAATAACTGGTTTTATGCTTATTCATAGAAACTTCTGATGGCACACTGAGAATTTATACTTTCCTTGAAGACTCTTCTCCTTCTTCTTCTTTCGGCTGCTCCCGTCAGGGGTTGCCACAGCGGATCATCTTCTTCTTTATCTTTCTGTTCTCTGCTTCTTGTTCTGTTACACCCATCACCTGCATGTCCTCTCTCACCACATTTGTAGACCTTCTCTTAGGTCTTCCTCTTTTTCTCTTGCCTGGCAGCTCTATCCTTAGCATCATTCTCCCAATATACCCAGCATCTCTCCTCTGCACATGTCCAAACTAACGCAATCTCACCTCTCTGACTTTCACTCTCAACCGTCCAACTTGAGATGACCCTCTAATGTACTCCTTTCTAATCCTATCCATCCTCGTCACACCCAGCGCAAATCTTAGCATCTTTAACTCTGCTACCTCCAGCTCTGTCTCCTGCTTTCTAGTCAGTGCCACCGTCTCCAACCCATTTAACATAGCTGGTCTCACTACTGTCCTGTAGACCTTCCCTTTCACTCTTGCTGATACCCGTCTGTCACAAATTACTCCTGACACTCTTCTCCACCACCCATTCCACCCTGTCTGCACTCTTTTTCACCTCTCTTCTACAATCCCCATTACTCTGTACTGTTGATCCCAAGTATTTAAACTCATCCACCTTCACCAACTATACTCCCTGCATCCTCACCATTCCACTGACCTCCCTCTCATTTACACATATGTATTCTGTCTTGTTCCTACTGACCTTCATTCCTCTTCTCTATAGAGCATATCTCCACCTCTCCAGGGTCTCCTCAACCTGCTCCCTACTATAGCTACAGATCACAATGTCATCAGCAAACATCATAGTCCACGGGGTCTCCTGTCTAATCTCGCCTGTCAACCTGTCCATCACCATTGCAAATAAGAAAGGGCACACCGCCGATCCCTGATGTAATCCCTCCGCCACCTTGAATGCATCCGTTACTCCTACACTTCCCTCGTTCATATCCTGTACAACTCTTACATACTTCTCTGCCACTCCCAACTTCCTCATACAATACCACAACTCCTTTCGAGGCACCCTGTCATATGCTTTCTCCAGGTCCACAAAGATGCAATGCAACTCCTTCTGGCCTTCTCTATACTTCTCCATCAACATCCTCAGAGCAAACATTACATCTTTCTTGGCATGAAACATACTGCTGCTCACTAATCATCACCTCACTTAACCTAGCTTCCTCTACTCTTTCCCATAACTTCATGCTGTGGCTCATCAATTTTATTCCCCTGTAGTTACTGCAGTCCTGCACATCCCCCTTATTCTTAAATAACGGCACCAGTACACTTCTTCTCCACTCCTCAGGCATCCTCTCACTTTCCAAGATTCCATTAAACAATCTGGTTAAAAACTCCACTGCCATCTCTCCTAAACGCCTCCATGCTTCCACAGGTATGTCATCTGGACCAACGGCCTTTCCATTTTTCATCCTCTTCATAGCTGTCCTTACTTCCTCCTTCCTAATCCGTTGCACTTCCTGATTCACTATCTCCACATCATCCAACCTGTTCTCTCTCTTGTTCTCTTCATTCATCAGCCTCTCAAAGTACTCTTTCCATCTGCTCAACACACTCTCCTCAATTGTGAGTACGTTTCCATCTTTATCAGCCTAACCTGCTGCACATCTTTCCCAGCTCGGTCCCTCTGTCTAGCCAATCGGTACAGGTCCTTTTCTCCCTCCTTAGTGTCCAACCTCTCGTACAACTCATCATATGCCTTTTCTATAGCCTTCGCCACCTCTCTCTTCACCTTGCGCCTTATCTCCTTGTACTCTTGTCTACTTTCTGCATCTCTCTGACTATCCCACTTCTTCTTTGCCATCCTCTCCCTCTGTGTACTCTCCTGTATTTCCTCATTCCACCACCAGGTTTCCTTTTCCTCTTACCTCTTTCCAGATGTTATGCACAAGCACCCTTCTTGTTACATCTAGACTACTACATCTGCTGTAGTTTCCCAGCTGTCTGGTAACTCTTCACTGCCACCCAGTGCCTGTCTCACCTCCTCCCTAAACTCAACCTTGCAGTCTTCCTTTTCAACTTCCACCATTTGGTCCTTGGCTCTGCCCTCACTCTCTTCCTCTTCTTGGTCTCCAACATCATCCTACAGACCACCATCCTTGTAGTGCTTAACTACACTTTCCCCTGCCACCACTTTGCAGTCCTCAATCTCCTTTTTGATCAGCTCTTCTGCATAGGATGTAATCTACCTGTGTGCATCTTCCTCCACTCTTGTCGTAACCCTATGTTCCTCCTTCTTCTTAAAATACGTATTCACCACAGCCATGTCCATCCTTTTGGCAAAATCCACTATCCTCTGACCTTTATTCATTCCTCTCCTTGACACCATACCTACCCATCACCTCCTCGGATCCGCTGTTCCCTTCACCAACATGCCCATTGAAATCCGCTCCAATCACCACTTTATGTCCCTTGGGTACACTGTTCATCACTTCATCCAACTCACTCCAAAAATCTTCTTTCTCACCCATTTCACACCCAACTTGCAGTGCATAATTTCCAGCTTCATAATCATTAATCTGCCTGACACTTTTCACCTCCAAAACACTTTTGACATACTGTTCCTTCAGAATAACTCCTATCCCATTTATCTTCCCAACCACACCATGATAGAACAATTTGAATCCCCCTCCAATCCACCTGGCCTTACTCCCCTTCCATTTAGTCTCTTGCACGCACAATATATCAACCTTCCTTCTCTCCATCATATCTGCAAACTCTCTCCCATTACCAGTAATACTGCCAACATTCAAAGTTCCTATCCTCAGTTCCACTCTCTTTACTTTCCTCCTCTCCTCTTGCCTCTGGACACGTCTCCCCCCCTCTTCTTCTCCTTCTCCTTCTTCGGCCAACAGTAGCCCAGTTTCCGCCAGCACCCTGTTGGCTAACAGTACTGGTGGCAGTCGTTGTTAACCCGGGGCTCGACCAATCCAGTATGGAAATTTGTATTGTTGTCAGAATATTGATTTGGCAAAATTTTACACCAGATGCCCTTCCTCCCCATTTATCCGGGCTTGGGACAGGCATGAAGAAACACACTGGTTTGTGCATCCCCTGTGGCTGGGTTACTTTCCTTGAAGACTAACATCTCATTTCTGTTTTATTTGGAAAACACCATTCAATAATGAAGAAGAAATAAAAACATAACTATGCTGGTGTGCTTCTATGATGCTATAATTTGTGAAAGAATTAGAGGGAGTATTGATCCTTAAAAACTGTTTTCATGATTAGTTAACTTTTGTTATAGCATTTATCTTTGGTTATAATTTTGTAGCCTCCAGCTACACTTTCCTGAAACTATGCCATATCTTTTACATAAACTGGAGCACCCCTGTGTCTTTCAGAAATGAATAGAGTAATGTACAAAATCATTACATTATAATAATTAGTACTTCGTGTATGTGACCACCACTGCTTGTGAATCTTTTACAGACTATGACAACTACTCTGTGTCTCCACATAAATTGTGACTGTAGTTCTGTTACCTAGCTGAGGGAATGTGATTTTTTTCCTTTTACATCTGAGTCACTTAGCTCCATCTGGAACAACAGCTCAGTAGAGGAATGTAAACTTTTCAGTTCGTTTTTGGATATTTAAATTGTAAAAACATTAAAATGTATTCTAAATTCAAAATCTGCTCCTTGACAATCTTTGTAGATGCAAACTGTAACCTCCTGAATAAACTCGCACAAAAACGAGGGATGGAGGAGTGGTATAATTAGGCAAGTATACAGGCACCATCTGGGTAACTGGAATAATTTTTTTTACGGCTGGTGTGTTCATTAATCACTTTTCACAGTTACGTTTACATCCTGAATACATGTTACCTTAATGCTACTGTTCCTTGTAGATTTCAACTGATCTTTATAAAGTTTTTTTGATATTTGCATTTTGTATTCTGTTATAACCATATAATTTTGATGCCATGTACAAGTACTTAGGAGCTATATCAACCCATTACAAATACCAAGTAGTGGTAGAGTTTGAGTATTTACAACAAACTTAATTAAATTAAGAGTAGGGCTTAAGTTACTGTGCATTTGCAAAAAGATGATATTAACGTCAGAATAAAGTAAGACAAAGAAACAATTATACTTCTAAAAAGGGTTGGTTAAATAAAATTAAATGTACAGCACTTGTTTTTGCCACCTGGAAATTGCAAAAATAATTTTTTTTTTCTTCTTCATTTGAAGGTTTGTGAAGGTACCCATGGGTAACATGGGTGTATTCGACCCTACAGAGATTCACAATCGAGGACAGCTCAAGTCTCACATGAAAGAGGCTATGATTAAGCTTGGCTTCCACTTGCTTTGCTTCTTTATTTATCTTTACAGGTAAGTAACTCACAATGTTTCTTAGTTTTTAATAATATTGACATTTCTGTCTCAAGGCAAGCAGGCATTAAAATCATTTAAGTAGAGGTGGAAGTTTTCAAGAATCACTTCACTTTCTCCCCATGTCTATGTGGTTTTTTTTTTTTGTTGTTGTTTTTTTTTTTTTTTTTTTTTTTTCTTTCTTTGTACTCAAATTTCCTCCCGTAGTCCCAATGCTTACTTGTTAGTTTAATAGGTAAGTTTAGTACAGTTTTGTCATTCATTTATTTTCTTTGAAAACTATGTTCTTAAATGAAATTTAAAATACATGGGGCAAAACTAAGCTGTCGCTTTATACCACTGACGTGTCTTAAATGTGAAGATAAAGCATTTAACTTAGAGAAGTTAAAATCTTTCAGTTTCAGTGATATCCTTATTCCCATTTTACAAGTACAGTATACATGTTATTGTCAAAGACTATTGTGTGAAACTTTTAGCTGCATTAGTTAAAGCATTTTTACTTAAGAGCAGTAGTCTTTACCAAACTAAAATGTTAGGACCAGTGTGAGAGGAAAAAAATCTCACCATTTTACCAAATGTCTTTACTGTCGGATAATGTTTTGTCTGGTGCTCTAATATATATATATATATATCAGACCACATTTTCCACATTATTTGTTTCAAGCAGCTTGTGATAATGATAAAGTTGATTTATTTCAGTTTAGTAACATTTTTTGTGTGTGTGTTTCCTTGCAGCATGATCCTGGCATTAATAAATGACTGACGTGTTTCAGCCTGTGGGTAAAAGCTAACAAATGCCAACTTCCCTTGATTGCCAGAGTCTGATGGACACGAACAAACTGATGTCTCAAAGTGCACTGTATATTTCTAAAAATAAGATATTTTTTATCAATGAAAGTGTGAATTAGTCTCTCTATAGTTTTTACATTTTAGTACAATCATTTTGAAAGAAGCATTCATGCCTTTTGTGAAGCAGGGTGGTGGTATGTAATATTTTACAGTATTTTGTAAGGTAAAGGTGTTGAGGGATGGGGGAGGCCAGGAGAAGGGGAAAAGGATCTTGGGATATGTGAATTTTTTAAAGTGGGGTATGTTGGTTACACTGCATTTTACACTCCTTTCCTATACAGTTGACATATGTTTTTATTAAGGAGTTTGGTTATCTTAATCTACTGCTTTTGTGTTGAGTAACAGTTCAAATTAAAACCAAAGAACATTCTAACATATCTGTGAGGTAATAAGCTCAGGTGCTTTTAATGTGCTTAAATGGAACAGATACTGTGCTTATGGTAAAGCTTAACTGAAAATCCATATTTCAGTTACACCTTTTTAGTCCTTGGTTCTCTGGCACATTTTCTTCCCTTGTTTGGACCTTTCTAAACTATAATATTTAGTTTTGTTTAATTTGTAGCTTGTCTTGGTAAAGATACATTGTTTGGAGATGTTCATCATTTCAAAAAAAATGGAATATGTTTTAGCCAAGTAAATAGTGTATTCTTGTTCAACTGTGATTTCCCCATGCCATTGGGTTGATTCTTTGCAATGTGTTATTATTTGCCAAAAAGACAATTGAATTATAATAACACTAGTGTTATTTGTGAAATGGCCCAATTTGGGACTTTATAACTAAAGTGCCAGTTTAATATAAGGATTAACTTTGAACACCTACATGCTGGTTAAATGAGTTGCAAGACAACAATAAACTTTAAATGAAATAATGTATTTCAAATTTTATTTTTAAATCCAAGGTCTTTTTATTTAGTATTAAGTGCTGTCATGGTCAGAGGTGAGGTATCAGAGACCTAGTACTCCCATTCACGGGTAAGTGCCATCACTGTGGAGGCAGACTTTGTTCTGGATATTGCATATTATGTACTGCTGATGGCTATCCACAGTATAGACATCTCCCATAAATAATTCTGTTACATCTGGTGCTTTTACCACAGATTTAGACACTAGTTCAGTAATAGCAGCTGCTGTGTACTGGCCTCGCTGAATGTAAATCCAGTTGTCTTTCAGCTAAACGCTAGTTTTGAATAACCTGATCATGAAAATTAAATAAACCGATGTTCAGTACAACGGCTGTAAAATGAATACACCCTTTGTGTAAAATAGCAATAAATTGTGATGTAGACAAATGCATTGCCTAATGGATAACTGTATATAGAATTTGTGTTGCATTTATAATCTTTAAACCAACAACAGAAGCACCACTGAGTGCAATATTTTAAAGTTTAAATTGATACGCAAGATGTGGATGAAATGAATAAAGAGCTACTGTGCTTGAAGTGAAATATCATATTGATACAAATATTCAGACCCTTTACTCAGTACTTTGTTGGAAGCACATAATAGTATGACATAAGAAGCTTTTGCATACCTGAATTTGGTGATTTTTTTCTTCCATTTTTCAAAGTAGATGTTCTTGGGCTCTGCCAGGTTTGATGAAGACCTTCATTGGACAGTTGTTTTTAGGTCTCCCCAGAGATGTTCAGTTTTGTTTAAATTGGGCACTGGCAAGGCTACTTAAGAACATTCACAGAGTTGACTCTAAGCCAAGTCCTGTGTTGTCTTTGCTTTGTGCTTAGGGTGTGTTAAAAAAGTGAGCCCTTGTCTCTCTCTGAGGTCCAAAGCATTCTGGGGCAGGTTTTCATTAAGCATATCTCTCTATTTTGCCTTGTTCAGCTTTCCCTCAACCCAGACAAACCTCCCAGTTCTTGCTACTGAAAAAATGGCCCCACAGCTTGGTGCTACAGTCAAGCTTCTCCACTAAAATAGTATTGTGCAAGTGAGGAGCAATGAATGGTTTCCGCCAGCCATGACACTTCGATTTGAAGCCAAACGGTTCAGTCTTGGTTTCATTAGACCTGGGAATGTTGTTTCTAAAAGTTAGAAAGTTCATTAGTGGTTCTTTGGCAAATTCAAAGTGGGCTTCCGTGTGTTGTCATGCCACTCTGCCATAAAACCTAGAGTGTTTCAATGGTGGTTGGCCTTCTAGAAGTTATTCCCATATTTTCAAAGTTTCTGTGGAATTCAGCAAGAGTGACCATTGGGTTCTTGGTCACATCTCTTACCAAGACCCTTCTCCTCCAGTTTTTCAGTTTGGCTAGGTAGCCAGCTCAAGGAGGAGCTGTGGTTGTTCCAGATTTACTCTAGAGAATTATGGAGGCCACTGTGCTCCTGGCAACCTTTAATGCAGTGGAAATATTTTACAGCCTTCCCCAGGTCTGTGCCTCAAAACAATCCTGTCTTTAAGCTCTGCAGGCAAGTCTTTTGACCTCATGGCTTTGTTTTTGCTCTTTATATTGTCAGCTGTAGGACTTTCAATAGACAGATTTGTGCCTCTCCTAATCACATGCATTCAATTGAATTAACTACAGGTGGACATCCAACAAGATGTAGAAATATCTCAGTGATGACCAATAGAGTGAGATGCACCAGAGCCATATTTCAAGTATCAGTGATTTGAATTCTTGTGTCAATGTGATATTTCAGGGTTTTTGTATATTTAATAAATTTTCAAAAATCCCTAAAATCCTGTTTTCGCTTTGTCATTCTGGGGCATTGAGTGTTGTCAGAGTTTCGGGGAAAAAATAATTTAATGATTTTAGAAAAATGCTGCAATATAGTAAAATGTGAAGGCTCTGGATTTGCTAGTAAATACGTTAGAAACAACTTGAAACGCACCTTCCTGTCAGTTAACCAGAAAGCCCCAGTTCTTGAGTGACCCATGTGGATTACACAGCTAACGTACCATTATGTTAGCATCTTGCTGTAATGGAATTCACCCTAAAGTTTTGCATCGGATGATTTACAAGCTTATGGTGGCACATAAATATGAGGATAACCAAGAGTGGTGAGATTTTATTTCTCTTCTAGACATGGTTGGCTTGTGTTATCCACCAAGGTGGTCAGCTTGAGGAGTGGGCTGTGTGAGGGGACAGCACCTGTGCTCTTATTAATTTCCTGACATTGATATTCTCTGCCCTTGCCAAAGCATCCTTATGAAGACTCCTTTATAGTATCCCAGCAAATACATTTTTGTAATATCTGATTGATATGTTAAGCAGTGTTACACAGAGACCATAGCTTTAACTGGGGAAATCCTGCTAGAGAAGCACTTGGATCTTACACTTACATACGCAACTGAATACAATAATTCTCACAATAGTACAACAGACTTTCGTATCTGTTCTGGAGAGAATGATGTCGAAGAGACGGCTGGAAAATGAATGATGTACCAATAAGCCATATTGTCTTTCAAAGTTAATGCACAGGAACAGACTCTGAGGCCTAGTCAGCAGGTATTCTGTTTGGTGGTTGTACAATCTGCTATTCATGGTAGGTTAACTGCCTAATATGCCATACTGTGTTGGATGTACCCAGGCATCTGTTTCCTTAAGAGGCATTAGCTCTCTGGAAATGTGTTCTTTTCAATTGCGGCATTTTAATTAACCTGAATTTAAATGATTATAAATAAAAAAAGGTATTATCCCCTCCAGCATGCAATACGATGGTTACAAGATTACACGAGAAGTATAAAGGATAATTTAGCTCTTTACTGACGGTTTCATGCGGATATCACAAACGGGAAGCTTATGACAGACTATTAAGCATGTGGGTGTCTTGTTCAACACAGACTGCCATCTTTCGTCGCCACGCTGAAAGGATTTTCACCGGACGGAAGACATAATCTTCTGCCCGGCAGCTTCAAAGTGTTGGCCGTAGGTCCATCCTTATATTCTGGTTGCTCCGTGTGCAGGCTCCCTCTCTGGATCCAAACAAGGACAGGAAAGGACTCAAATCCCACCTTCAAAAATACAGTAATAGCACTATGCCTACATACAGTTCTCATTCTCCCAACAAGGCAAGAGAATGGTGTGCTGACAGAAGACAAATATACTAGTCTGTCTTTAGGCTGACTATACAATTCTCCAGCTGTCTTTGGCTCTCTAGTCCTGTGCTTGGCTTGGCAATTCTAAATGCTGATGCTGTGTACCATACTTGGTTTGCCTGTATGAATGAGTCCATAACAGTGGGCACAGAGAACAGTGACATAAAACTTAATAATAAAACATTATAACAGCATCATCTTGATTATGTTAACATTTGGACCTAACTCCTCCAAACCAAGACTGCATCTCACAGTTGTAACCTGGGAAAGGTAAGTTTTGGCAGTGAAGATGATTTGATGGTTATGTCTGGAAAATATGGTATTCTTTAGTTTATGGATTGATTAATGCTATCTCTTCCAATCTGCATGCTTGTTCTCAGGGAAATGTGGGACATATTTGCTAGTTTGTGAAAAGACTCCTCTGAGGAGCAGTTGACTTTGAATGGAGACTGACATCATTGTTGCTTGTCTGCAAATATCTATTGTCTTTGTAGTGCAGTAATCTCTTAGAAGTGTCCATACAGTAGATAACACCTTGATTATGATGGACTGTTCCCAAACTCCTGCACTTCCAACCTGTGCTCAATAACCTCTTAGACTGAGAAATTCTTGTGGAGCTACAAGAAGCACAAGACATCTCAAAAAGTCTTTATGCATGAGGGGGCAATGGAAAGTTTCCTGAATTTGAACAGTAACGCAGCAGGATGCTTCATAAATCATACAGTGATATCCAAGAGGCTGCTGTTCAAGTCTGACCCAGAGACCAGCACATCAATCACAGAAACACTTTGGCACTGGCTGCTATAGTTAAACACTTGTCCCATGTTTTAGTATTTCAACCAATGGTGTATGCTGAATGAAGGCAGAAACTGACATCCATGGTAGAGGAAATGCTGCCTCAATATTTTTCTATTATGACTAGAAAACCAAAAATGGAAATTAATGCAAAATGTGTATTTCATTTGACTGATGATTTTTGAGCAGCTGCTGGTGTTGGTATCTCATTTCTATTGTTGGCCACCATCGATCACTCAGTCAATGTAGGAAGCAAGAAACTTGTCTTTCATTCAGATTCCACAATGAAACAAATTTTTCCTGAAGCTTCAGTTGTACTGTAAGAAGGATGTAGGGTGTCTGGCACTCTAGTGCCTTCCTCCCTGAACATTTTAAAGAACCAGACTTGACAAAACAGCTAAATAGGGGCAACAATGAGACGACCCCTAAAGCAGGAATGGTTTAACAGGTGGAGGCCACTGACATTTTTCTATCTTCATCTTTTTAATCTGTTTTTTCACTAGTTTTGCATTTGGCTACAGTCAGCATGAGGCGATACCTGGACCCTACAGAGGTTGCACAGGTAGCCCAACTTCTCCAGGATGGCACATCAATACGTGCCATTGCCAGAAGGTTTGCTGTGTCTCCCAGCACAGTCTCAAGGGAATGGAGGAGATTCCAGGAGACAGGCAGTTATTCTAGGAGAGCTGGAGAGGGTCGTAGAATGTCCTTACCCCATCAGCAGGACCGGTATCATCTCCTTTAGGCAAGGAGGAACAGGATGAACACTGCCACACCCCTATAAAATGACCTCCAGCAGGCCATTGGTGTGAATGTCTCTGACCAAACAATCAGAAACAGACTTCATGAGGGTGGCCTGAGGGCCCAACGTCCTCTAGTGGGCCCTGTGCTCACTGCCCGGCACCATGGAGCTTGATTGGCATTTGCCATAGAATACCAGAATTGGCAAGTCCACCACAGGCACCTTGTGCTTTTCACAGATGAGAGCAGGTTCACCCTGAGCACATGTGACAGACACGAAAGGGTCTGGAGAAGCCGTGAAGAACGTTATGCTGCCTGTAACATCGTTCAGCATGAACTGTTTGGTGGTGGGACAGTGATCATCTGGGGAGGCATATCCATGGAGGGACGCATGGACCACTACCGGCTAGACAACGGCACCTTTACTGCCGTAAAGGTATCGGGATGAAATCCTTGGAACCATTGTCAGACCCTATGCTGGTACAGTGGGTCCTGGGTTCCACCTGGTGCACGACAATGGCTGGCTTCATGTGGCAAGAGTATGCAGACAGTTCCTGGAGGATGAAGTAATTGATACCATTGACTGGCCCCCACACTCACCTGACCTTAATGCAATAGAACACCTCTGGGACATTATGTTTCGGTCCATCCGATGTCACCAGGTTGCACCTCAGACTGTCCAGGAGCTCAGTGATGCCCTGGTCCAGATCTGGGAAGAGATCCTCCAGGACACCATCCGTCATCTCATTAGGAGCATGCCCTGATATTGTCAGACATGCATATAAGCACGTGGTGGCCATGCAAACTACTGACTACGATTTTGAGCTGCTGCAGTGAATTTTCTGCCAAATGGACTAACCTGCTCCATCATTTTTTCACTTTGATTTTTGGGGTGTCTTTGAATTCAGCCCTCTGTAGGTTGATGATTTTCTATTTCCATCAAACGATGTGGCATTCTTTCATTCCTAACACCCAGTCCATAGCAGTATAGATATTCAGCATGATTTGTTTTCCCATTGAGATCTGATGTGTTTTCAAAGTGCTCCTTTCATTTTTTTCAGCAGTTTTATATATATATATATATATATATATATTACACACACTCAATCACTTGCCAAAAACACTATTTTTCACAGGATAGTACATCTGGCCTAGTAAATATTTGCTAACAAAGGACATTTTGATTTATTAATATTTAGGGAGTAACTCCCACATCACAGAAAAACAAAACACCTCAAAATCTCAAAAACACTTTACCAAATTTCAATCAAATCACTCAATGTCATTCAAAAATAGAAAATTGGCTGACATGGTTTTTTTTTAATTTCTCAATAAAAATCTTTAGTGATTGAGGTATTCGTAGGCAGCATGTCCTATTTTTCGCTTTAGCGGTGACTGCACAAAGAAATGGGACCTGCAACTCATGCAAATGAATGCCACAAGCAGAACAACATCCCAGTACAAGCCAACGTTATAGGTAAGTGGGGGCTGCTGGCAAGTGAAAAAGGACAAGTGCCCTGCACACAAAAAAAGACAAGGTGGCAAACTTCATGGAAAACGTGAGGTGACATACAAATGAAGAAAAGTTTGGTGAAACTCAAGATGATATGTTTAGCAAGTGGCATCAATGGGTACACACAGTACTCCATGTTCTGTCAGTTTCTTCTTAGTCCACACAATGCGGGAAAATACATACAAGTTCAAGCTAGATTGTATTGTTGGACACTTATATAAATAAACTTCATAGAACAGGGAGTTGGGGGAACAGTTTGGTGATAAAATACATGCACTTTTCTGGAGAACTAAGGTGTTTCCTTGGATGTCAGACTGTGATGTGCTGCTCTGCTCCAATTCACAGAAACAACGAAGCCCTAGTACTGTGTATCAGACTGGTTACTGGGTATGTTGCAAGCCAGGAGTGACAGTATGTCTTAGTCAGTTAAATGCCTGCACAGCTCACTAAAGGTGTCCCACAAAAACAGTACATAGAGGACGTTGTACATAGTTGACAATGTTATTTCTTGTCATTTTAAACACACATTACAAAACTATCCAAAACATATTTTCTTCTGTCTTAAAATGTTGACAAATTAAGGTGTTTTCTAAATATACAATGAGAAATTAATTCATACATTTATTTCTAGTAGTATTGACTACTGCAGTGTGTTCACTGTCTGCTTAAATTGTTCTTTATACAGCTTTAGTCAATTCAAAATGCTGCTGGAAGAGTTATTACAAGAACTAGAAACTGTTGGTTCCCGGTTAAGTTTAGGACAGATTTCAAAATCCTCCTTTTAACATACAAAGCCTTAAATGACCAAGGCCATGCTTACTTATCTGAACTTATCATTAGTTACAAACCAGAAAGCAGATTAAGATCTCGAGATGCTGGCCAGCTTATGATTCCAATGATTAACAAAGTAACAGTGGGAGGTTGAGCTTTTAGTTACATTGCCATAAAACTGTGGAATAATCCACCTGCTAATATACAGTGCCCTCCATAATGTTTGAGGGAGAGGCACAGGTTTCCTTGATTTTCCCTCTGCACGACAATTCAGACTTACAAATCAAATAATTCAGATGTGATTAAAGTGCACATTGCAGACTTTATTTAAGGGTATTTGCACACATTTCAGTCACAGCATGAAGAAATTTACAACACCTTTTATACATGGACCCCATTTTAGGGCACCATAAAGTTTGGGACATAGCAATATTAGGTATATGAAGCAGTCATATTTAGTCCTTTATTGTGTATCCTTTGCACGCAATGACTGCTTTAAATTTGTGATTCATAAACATCACCAGCTACTGTTCTGCCAAGCCTCAAATGTAGCCATCTTCAGCTTCTGCTTGTTTCGGGGCTTGTCCCATTAACTCTTTGAGGGCTAAATATTTTTTTCCAAACAAACACAGTTTTATGAAAAGCACAAAAGCAATGGTTTCACACATAAATCAACATTAAAACATCTGTTGCTGCATGCTGCGGCCTCCAGTTTTCCATCTCTTTTGGTTTGAGTTGCTCACAAGAGGCCCGGCAGTCGGCAGGAATGTGCGGCAGGCTGGCTGCCAGGCTGTCTTCACGTGGCAGCGATGGTCGTGGTTGCAATGCAACGCAATCTGGTTTGTCCCTCCTGTCATCGTAAGTGGCGGTTCTCCAAGGCAAACTATGCCATAGGTGCGTCAGCTATACAATCAGCTGGAGAACGATCCGCTGACGCTGGTACCTCATTTGCATTTTCAATCTTGATCTCCAGATCACTTACATTAAAACTGGACTCCGACAAGTCAGATTCCAATTCAGAGATGATATGCAAAAGGGCACCCACAGAGTATTTTGCGTTTGGCGTTCGCATTGATCTCTCGTCAGATGTCAATGCCATTTTTGGTGCTGTTTGCTCTTCACTACACACCTGAGCACAGGAAATCTCAGTCAAACCAACAAAGCTAACTTCCCTTCTAGCAAAGCGAGTCAAACTAAAAGGTAATGGAAGGTTAAGTCACCATTTACAATTCAGTGTCACTCATCTCCTCCTGCTGACAAAAGTCGACATCCGCCCTGAAAGAGTTAAGGTTTCTCTTCAGCATATGGAAGGCATGCTTAATCAGATTTAAATCGGGTGACTGACTTGGCCATTTAAGAGTTTTCCATGTAAGCTTTGAGACACTACTGCATTTCTTTAGCAATATGTTTGGGATCATTACCTTGTTGTAGAAAAGAGCTGTACAATGTGTTTGGAAGCATTTAGTGGAGCTTGAGCAGATAAGCTGTTTGTATACACCTCAGAATTCATTGTGCAACTGTCATCAGCTGTTCCATCATCATTGAAGATATATGTGCCAGTACCTGTGGCAGCCATACATGCCAAGCAATAACACACTCACTGCCATATTTAACAGATATGGGGGCATGCTTATCTTGAGAAGCTCCTTTTTGTCTCCACACTTTGTTTTTTTTGCCATCATTTTGTTACAGGTTAATATTTGTCTTGTCCATCCACACAACCTTTTTCCAGAATTTTGCAGGCTCTTTTTAGCACTTTTGGCAATCTGTAATCTGGCCATCCTGTTTTATTTGGCTAACTAGTGGTTTGCATCTTGCAGCGTGGCCTCTCCCTCTGACACCTACACGTCTCTCTGTTGGGGCTTTTTCTTTACTATAGTGAGAATTCTTCTGTCATTGGCAGTGGAGGACTTCTTTGACCATCCAGCCCCTTTGTGATTACGGAGCTCTCTCTCTCTCTCTACTATATAAAAAAAATCCTGCGATGAAAAAATCTCTTCAAAAAAGTTTTGTCTCAAGTCCTGTGACCCAAGACTTTTGCCATGAGATTTTTTAAGTCACACCCTCCTGTCAACCATATTCAACCACGGACACGGTCCGCTCACCTGTCATTCGTGTGAATGCTTTTGATCGACACAGTTCCTGCTTTCTCAGCTCTTATAAATTTTAACGTTTCTCTCATTTTAAATTCCCAATTAAAGAAGACGTATTACATCCAAATCATATTGAAGAATTTCATCACAAAGGGTTATCAACAGAAAAAAAATAAGTACACGGGCCATCCTAGCACCAAGATGAAGTCATACAAAATAACGGCAAAAAAGTCGATCGGTTACACGCCAAATTGGTTAAATGTGTATCAATAGACTATGCTAAAATATTTGGTGGTGATCGTGTGGAAGATCATCAACTTACAACATCCCGTAGAATATCTACAACCGCTAACACCATTCAGTCTTCCACCGCACAAATTACTGTAGAAAGAAGGATGTATCCAAGAAAGGTAATGTAGTACATCTTCCGCAGATAACAATAAAATTCGAAAAAGTTCGTTTATTTAATAGAGAGAAAGAAAAGAAATTAAATCACGGGCAGTTAAACATTGCGTGGTCACGATGAAAGTCCAAACACAGAATCAAAATTCAATGCGATATTGACGGAAATTCAATTCCAAAAATTGCTTTTACTGAAGTTTTACAGTTTTTGCGTGTTAATTTCAAAGCCAAACAGAATGAAATCATATTATGCAATGAATAACTAATGCAACATGAAGTTTTACTGTTTTTTAATATGGTTAATTACTCGCTGTAATACATCCGCATCCCCATACACGAGTGGCAGAACCACAAAGAGGCTAGGCCCGGGGGTTGGCGAGTGAAGCGAACAGGGGGCAAATCCCCCTAATGTTCTTAATGATATTCAAGACCGTTGATTTAGGTAAGCCTCATCTCCAATGGTTTTACTGTATTCCTGCTTTTCAGCCTCATAATGGTTTCTTTGACGTTCAGTGGCCACCTCTTGTCCTCCTGTTGAACAATGGCAACTACAGACTTCAAAAGGTAGAAGCAAGCCCTGTGTATCTTATGCCTGCACTAATGAAGCAACGAAACACACCTGAGTAATCACAAATATTTGTGAGGCCAATTGTCCCCCACCCCAAACATTATGGAGATAAGAATTTAAGAGATGCTCCATCACTCTCAGCTTTTAAATCCAAGCTGAAGACTCATTACTTCAGTTTCTTAGTAGAGCTGCTGAGTAGCTGTGCATAATGCATTTATGCAGTTAGTCTGTGGAAGAAAATTTATGAATACAGACACCCACCACTGGAATGCCCTGATTTAAGCAATAAAACACAGGCAGGAGAAAGCGTCAATCGTTATTCTTTATCTAAATCTCCAAAGAGGTAACAAGTGCATTACATGTTAGCCACATGCTACAAAGCAAAAAGTGTCCTCTGCGCTATATTTATACAATCCATTGATTAGGTCACTACTCGAAAAAAGGAATTCATTACAAATTCAGAAAACTTCTAACATGATTTGGTTACACCTAGTTGCTACCAGGACATGGCAGATGTTGATACCTTAGATGACCACAACTTGATTGATGTCCTGTTTGCTTAGGATGTACATGACATTTTAAACATATTATTTTTATTCTTATTTTAGGAGATATGTGAATTTCACAAAGAAGAGAAAAGAACAATGGCCTATATATTATGATCCAGCTGGGTAAAAAGCAGGAAACCATATTATAGAAGGGTTATGCCATAAATATAACATTTTTCTCTTAAGGGATCATATAAAATAACAAGAAATACATTTATCATAGTGAATAATAAAATAACAGCATCAGCTTTTAAGCGTAAGCTCAGAAGGACATGAGATTCAGACACATGCCAGGTGTACACATAGAGCAGGGTTCAAATTCAACTTTTACAAGTCATTAGTACTAAAATTTAAGACATGAATAAACTGTTACTAATCATCCCCTTATTGTGTTTTTCTTTTTTCGTTATTCTCATATGGCACTTGGTGCTACTGCTCCAATGCCAAGTTGTTTGCCTGCCTATGGAATAGTCATCTCTGATAAAGGATCGCTGGAATCATTGGGTAGAAGGCTCTGTTAATCCGATTGGCTGGCCCAGCATGAACTGAGCTGTGGAATGGCCAGTGGGGGATGCGGCTCGTTGGCCGAAATTTCCAGGACTAGCTTTTCCTACAATCTGGCTGTGGTTCTACGATTAGTTGATGTTTTTTTATTCATGTTAATTTCTACTTTGTGATGTACAGTCGATTCCGCTTAATTGGGCCACCGGTTAATTGGGGCAGCCGCTTATTTGGGCCAAATCTCAAGGAATGAAAGCCAAAATAATAAACTAATACATAATTTAAACGCTTAACTGGGACAGTAGCAGACACGTGCTGCAAGTCAGTCATCTATTGTCGCCTGTCGAAGAAGCACTGGTAAGTTTAGATAGTACAATCTTAGAGTGGAGTAGCACATGTCTGCTTAATAGTCTACCGTCACCACTACCGAACTGTATTCAGTTACCCCTACACCACCTCGCGTGTACGTATAACATAGAAGTAAACTTTTTTTTTTTTGTCAATTTTATTTATAAAATTATAACCGATGCCAAGAAATTATTTTACACTTTCAAGTAAAATTGTTTTGCTGGATAAAATTAAAAGCCAGCCATTTAATACAAGCCATCGTAGGCTCGCTGAGATAACTGGTCTACCAAAATATACCATAGTGCGTCTCTTACAACAAGAAAATCAACTGCGTGAGGAATGGGCATTACAGAAAAGATGAACTGCAAAGGACAAAGTACAAACTTACAAAAACAAAAGACAGACTACACTTGATGCATTTTTGCAGCATTAAATTGTATGTACTATTTTACTTTAGAATTTATTATTATTTTTTCTTCACAGCTTATATTATTTTCTTATAATTTATATTTGGGTTCAATAATTTTATTAAAATATTGAAAGAAAATTATTGTTTAATTTTATGTGGAATTCGCTTAATTGGGACAAAATGTCCTAGTTCTAATGTGTCCCAATTAAGAGGAATCGACTGTATTTTAACAAATCTGTTTCCTTATATTAGATACTTCTAGTGAATGGTATGATCTATTCTTCCATTTTGCCTTGAGACTTGTCATCACACTCTGTACCTGTACTTAATGAGGGAGCGCTGTGAAAAAACAAAGTAGTTTGTACAAATGTATTTCTGAGGGCAATGATAGTTTGGCAAGCTAGCTCAGTGAAGAGGATTGCTTTGCTTCTGTTTAATGTATTGTATTTATTCCATTTTTGACATCCATTGCATGCCCAACCTACCTGGAAGGGAGTCTTTCTCGGAATTGCCCTTCCCAAGATTTCTTCCAATTTTTTTTCCTACAGGTATTATTGGAAGATTTTTTTCTTGTCTTCTTAGAGAGTCAAGGATGTCAAAAAAAAAACAGGGCCTGTTAAATTGGGCTACACAAATAAAAAATAAATGGTTGTTGTACAATACTTATAACGTTTAATACATTGCACTGGCCATGGAAATGGGCAGCCTGTAAACATCAATGCTCTATGTAAAAAGTTAAAGAAAACCACAATTCAGTATATATTGCTTCTGATCTAAACCCAACAAAAGTTTGCAATGGTACAAGATTACAGATAAAAGTGTTACATTCAAATCTAACTTAAGCTACCATTTTTACAGGGTCTGCTACAGGAAGAAATTATATTAAACATATTAAACAAATATGGCATACAGAAAAGTACCATTATTTATAGTACAATACAGCTTCTGATATATCCTATTAACCCTTCTTAACAAATTTCCCAGGTGAAGCCAGATAACACAGTAGGTCCAAAATAAAAAGTATTTATTTATTGTTTCAAAACATCCACATTGACTAGTCATTCATATGGTTCACCTCATAACACTCTGAAACAAGGCAACCACTCTTATGATACAATCTTGAATATGTTAACAAAAGTGCATAATCTCTGAGAGGTGTGGTTAGCAGGGCTGGTAAATCAGTGTACTTCAGTCAGCAAACACTAATGTACCCCGCACATGACGTAACATCCTAATAGCTTTCTTCATCACTTCTGTCTGAATCTAGACAGTGATGAGTGAAGTACCACTCCTACTGTAGGTCCACCTCATAAGATGCGCTTTCAAGTTTAAGACCTCTTATTGTGCATTCAAAACTAACATTTTTACTTCCTAAATGTAATACCTTACATTAACATTAAATTTCATCAGTCATAAATCTGCCCAAGCCTTTATGCTGTCCAAGTCCCTCTTTAACGATTCAGCGGATTCTAGATTATCTGCCATCCCACCTAGTTTGATATCATCTTCAAACTTATTCATCTTATTGATTACATTCGTGTCCAGATCATTTATGTCTCTCTATTATATAAAAAAAATCTTGGGACGAGATGAGACTTTCTCAGAGAGACACTTTCACGTCCCGCAAGACGAGACTTTGTGCCAAGAAATTTAACCACATCTGGGGCTGCAATATATTGTTCGGATTTAAACTTTAAGTCGGAGACTTGTAGACGTCTAATTCGTGTTACCATCAGGGAAAAGTAGTGTTTCTTCCCAATGAAGAGGCCTATCCACCAGAATTAAGAGATTTGTTGTCTGGTGAAAGTGAAATCCACATACGCTGTCACACTTGGGTCACAGAGTTGCGTAGATACACAGGAGATTTTACAGACAGAAACGTTATTCAAATATTTCAAACAAACAAGTCTTTTTGAGGAGTGAATTGAGCTCCATGTGTAGGCAGAAGAGACAGTTCTGTCTCTCAATTAAAAAAAATAAAAAATCATTCTCTTCATAGGGCATGGCAGCAGCAGCAAATCAAACAAAGAGGAGGTTAAAAAAAAAAAAAAAAAACAAAACAAAAAACAACACCCTTTCCCATTGTATCACTGTTTAAGAGGGGGTTTCGGAGGAGCGACTGCTTCTCCTTGGGATGTACTCAGCCCCCCTCTTTACAACACTAGCAGCAGAGACGCGAAGTGGCTGGTGTGTAGCGTAGGCCATGGGTTGGCGAGCGAAGCGAACAGGGGCCCCCTAGTATGTTAAAAATAAGAGGCCCTATCACTGATCCCTGAGGGACACCACTTTTAAAATCAACTAATTTTGATAAGGTTCCTCTTCACATCTGACTTCAAAACACTGAGCTTTAAAAAGTTCAGACCATATTTAAAAGAACCTATCAACACATCCATTTGGGTTCATACAAGATGCTGATCATAAGATTCTAAAGATAAATAAAACTTTTGCTACAGGGATGCAAAAACTGTGGAATCATCCGCCAACTTGTATAAGAGGTGTTCCATCAGACAACATTTAAAATCAGGCAGATGACTCATACAGAACATAATCATGTCCAGAGATTCTGATTTGACTGTTCATTTTGTAATTCTGTTAGTTATTTTGGCTCAAAATAAAAAACTTTGCCATCATTGTGAAATGCTTCTCAGTATCCTCATATGAAACCTGCTGTCACTACTTCTGCCCATGGAATATATCATCATAAACAGTGAATCCTATGGAATCTGTGAAATACGTTTGCACATAGGACATTGCAGATTGACCAGGATAAGAATGACTGCCAGCTGGTTGGTGTCATCAGAACAGTGACTTTGTCCATTATAATCGACCACCTTAGGTTCATTTTTAACTGGAGCTAATTTTCCTTTACTCTTTCTTCATCTGGCCATATCCTAATTAGGATGTTAACTGTGCCATTACAATTTATTTGTAATAATTTAGAGTAATTTCTGCTGTATTATATGTTTTTGTGTAACTGTTTTATCATTTAGTAAACATATACAGTACTTGCAACTATAATAGCAGTAAATGCTCTATGCAATATACAACCCCAATTCCAATGAAGTTGGGACGTTGTGTAAAACGTAAATAAAAACAGAATACAATGATTTGCAAATCCTTTTCAACCTATATTCATTTGAATACACTACAAAGACAAGATATCGAATGTTCAAACTGATAAACTTTATTGTTGTTTTGCAAATCTTCACTCATTTTGAATTTGATGCCTGCAACACTTTCCAAAAAAGCTGGGACAGGAGCATGTTTACCACTGTGTTATATCACCTTTCCTTTTAACAACACTCAATAAGTGTTTGGGAACTGAGGACACTAATTGTTGAAGCTGTGTAGATGGAATTCTTTCCCATTCTTGCTTGATGTACAACTTCAGTTGCCCAACAGTCCGGGGTGTCCGTTGTCGTATTTTGCGCTTCATAATGCGCCACACATTTTCAATGGGAGACAGGTCTGGACTGCAGGCAGGCCAGTCTAGTACCCGCACTCTTTTACTACAAAGCCACACTATTGTAACACATGCAGAATGTCGCTTCGCATTGTCCTGCTGAAATAGGCAGGGATGTCCCTGAAAAAGACGTCGCTTGGATGGCAGCATATGTTGCTCCAAAACCTGTATGTACCTTTCAGCATTAATGGTGCCTTCACAGATGTGCAAGTTACCCATGCCATGGGCACTAACACAGCCCACAGATGCTGGCTTTTGAACTTTGCGCTGATAACAATCCGGATGGTCCTTTTCCTCTTTGGCCCGGAGGACACGATGTCCATGATTTCCAAAAACAATCTGAAATGTGGACTCGTCAGATCACAGCACACTTTTCCACTTTGCGTCAGTCCATCTCAGATGAGCTCAGGCCCAGAGAAGCCGGTGGCGTTTCTGGGTGTTGTTGATATATGGCTTTCGTTTTGCATGGTAGAGTTTTAACTTGCACTTGTAGATGTAGCGACGAACTGTGTTAACTGACAATGGTTTTCTGAAGTATTCCTGAACCCACGTGGTAATATCCTTTACAGAATGATGTTGGTTTTTAATGCAGTGCCGCCTGAGGGATCGAAGGTCATGGGCATCCAGTGTTGGTATTCGGCCTTGCTGTTTACGTGCAGAGATTTCTCCAGATTCTCTGAATCTTTTGATGATATTATGGACAGTAGATGATGAAATCCCTAGATTCCTTGCAATTGTACGTTGAGAAACGTTGTTCTTAAACTGCTGGACTATTTGCCCACGCAGTTGTTCACAGAGTGGTGAACCTCCCCCCATCCTTGCTTGTGAACGATTGAGCCTTTTGGGGATGCTCCATTTATACCCAATCATGGCAAACACCTGTTTCCAATTAACCTGTTCACCTGTGGTATGTTCAAAACAGGTGTTTTTTGAACATTCCTCAACTTTCCCAGTCTTTTGCTGCCCCTGTCCCAGCTTTTTTGGAACATGTTGCAGGCATCAAATTCAAAATGAGTGAAGATTTGCAACACAACAATAAAGTTTATCAGTTTGAACATTCGATACCTTGTCTTTGTAGTGTATTCAATTGAATATAGGTTGAAAAGGATTTGCAAATCATTGTATTCCATCCATCCATCCTCTTCCACTTATCCCAGGTCAGGTCACGGGGGCAGCAGCTTGAACAGAGATACCCAGACTTCCCTCTCCCCGGCCACTTCTTCTAGCTCTTCTGGGAGAATCCCAAGGCGTTCCCAGGCCAGCCGAGAACCATAGTCCCTCCAGCGTGTCCTGGGTCTTCCCCGGGACCTCCTCCAGGTTGGACATGCCCGGAACACCTCACCAGGGAGGCGTCCAGGAGGCATCTTGATCAGATGCCCGAGCCACCTCATCTGACTCCTCTCGATGCAGAGGAGCAGCGGCTCTACTTTGAGCCCCTCACCCTATTTTTAAGGGAGAGCCCAGACACCCTGCGGAGGAAACTCATTTCAGCCGCTTGAACGAGATCGCAAATACTTTCGGTCACTACCCATAGCTCATGACCATAGGTGAGGGTAGGAACATAGATCGACTGGTAAATTGAGAGCTTTGCCTTACGGCTCAGCTACTTTTTCACCACGACAGACCGATGCAGAGCCCGCATCACTGCGGACGCAGCACCGATCCGCCTGTCGATCTCACGCTCCATTCTTCCCTCACTCGTGAACAAGACCCCGAGATACTTGAACTCCTCCACTTGAGGCAGGATCTCGCTCCCAACCCTTAAAGGGCACTCCACCCTTTTCTGGCTGAGGACCATGGTCTCGGATTTGGAGGTGCTGATTCCCATCCCAGCCACTTCACACTCAGCTGCGAACCAATCCAGAGAGACCTGAAGATCACGGCCTGATGAAGCAAACAGGACAACGTCATCTGCAAAAAGCAGTGACGCAATCCTGAGTCCACCAAACCGGACCCCCTTAACACCCTGGCTGCGCCTAGAAATTCTGTCCATAAAAGTTATGAACAGAATCAGTGACAAAGGGCAGCCCTGGCGGAGTCCAGCTGTCACTGGAAACGGGTTCGACTTACTGTCAGCAATGCGGACCAAGCTCTGACACCGGCTGTACAGGGACCGAACAGCCTTTATCAGGGAGTCTGGTACCCCATACTCTCGGACTACCCCCCCCCCATAGGATTCCCCGAGGGACACGGTCGAACGCCTTTTCCAAGTCCACAAAACACATGTAGACTGGTTGGGCGAACTCCCATGCACCCTCCAGGATTCTGCTAAGGGTGCAGAGCTGGTCCACTCTTCCGCGACCAGGACGAAAACCACACTGTTCCTCCTGAATCCCAGGTTCAACTATCCGATGGACCCTCCTCTCCAGAACCCCCGAATAGACTTTTCCAGGGAGGCTGAGGAGTGTGATCCCTCTGTAGTTGGAACACACCCTCCGGTCCCCTTTCTTAAAGAGGGGGACCACCACCCCGGTCTGCCAATCCAGAGGCACTTTCCCTGATGTCCATGCGATGTTGCAGAGACGTGTCAACCAAGATAGCCCTACAACATCCAGAGCCTTGAGGAACTCTGGGCGTATCTCATCCACCCCCGGGGCCCTGCCACCAAGGAGTTTTTTGACCACCTCAATGACCTCAGTCCCAGAGATGGGGGAGCCCACCTCCGAGTCCCCAGGCTCTGCTTCCTCATTGGAAGGCATGTTAGTGGGATTGAGGAGGTCTTTGAAGTACTTCCCCCACCGACCCACAACGTCCCGAGTTGAGGTCAGCAGCGCACCATCCCCACCATATACAGTGTTGAAACTGCACTGCTTCCCCCTCCTGAGACACCGGACGGTGGACCAGAATCTCCTCAAAGCCATCCGAAAGTCATTCTCCATGGCCTCCCCAAACTCCTCCAATGCCCGAGTTTTTGCCTCAGCAACCACCGAAGCCGCATTCCGCTTAGCCTGCCGGTACCTATTAGCTGCCTCCAGAGTCCCACAGGACAAAAGGGACCGGTAGGACTCCTTCAGCTTGACAGCATCCCTCACCACCGGTGTCCACCAACGGGTTTGGGGATTGCCGCCACGACAGGCCACAGCTCTGGTCAGCCACCTCAACAGTAGAGGCACGGAACATGGCCCATTCGGACTCAATGTCCCCCACCTCCCTCGGGACATGATCGAAGTTCTGCCAGAGGTGGGAGTTGAAGCTACTTCTGACAGGGGGCTCTGCCAGACGTTCCCAGCAGACCCTCACAACACGTTTGGACCTACCAGGCCTGACCGGCATCCTCACCCACCATCGAAGCCAACTCACCACCAGGTGGTGATCAGTTGACAGCTTCGCCCCTTTCTTCACCCGAGTGTCCAAGACATGTGGCCGCAAGTCTGACGACACGACCACAAAGTCGATCATCGAACTGAGGCCTAGGGTGTCCTGGTGCCAAGTGCACATATGAACACCCCTATGCTTGAACATGGTGTTTGTTATGGACAATCCGTGACGAGCACAAAAGTCCAATAACAAAACACCGCTCGGGTTCAGATCAGGGGGGCCATTCCTCCCAATCACGCCCTTCCAGGTCTCACTGTCATCGCCCACGTGAGCATTGAAGTCACCCAGCAGTACGAGGGAGTCCCCAGAAGGTATGCCCTCTAGCACCCCCTCTAGGGACTCCAAAAAGGGTGGGTACTCCGAACTGCTGTTCGGTGCATACACACAAACAACAGTTAGGACCCGTCCCCCCCACCTGAAGGCGGAGGGAGGCTACCCTCTCTTCCACCGGGGTAAACCCCAATGTACAGGCTCCAAGTCGGGGGGCAATAAGTATGCCCATACCAGCTCGGCACCTCTCACCGGGGGCAACTCCAGAGTGGTACAGAGTTCAGCCTCTCTCAAGGAGATTGGTTCCAGAGTCCAAGCTGTGCGTCGAGGTGAGCCCGACTATACCTAGCCGGAACCTCTCAACCTCGCGCACAAGCACAGGCTCCTTCCCCTTCAGAGAGGTGACATTCCACATCCCAAGAGCCAGCTTCTGTAGCCGAGGATCGGACCGCCAAGGTCCCCGCCTTCGGCCACCACCCAACTCACACTGCACCCGATCTCCTTGGCCCCTCCCATAGGTGGTGAGCCCATGGGAAGGGGGACCCACGTTGCCTCTTCGGGCTGTGCCCGGCCGAGCCCCATGGGTGCAAGCCCGGCCACCAGGTGCTCGCCATCGAGCCCCACCTACAGGCCTGGCTCCATAGGGGGGCCCGAGTGACCCGCATCCGGGCAAGGGAAAACGTCGTCCAAAGTTTTTATTCATCATAGGAGGTTGTTTTGAACAGCACTTTGTCTCATCCTTCACCTAGGAACAGTTTGCCTTGGGTGGCCCTACCAGGGGCATAAAGCCCCGGACAACAGAGCTCCTAGGATCATTGGGACACGCAAACCCCTCCACCACAATAAGGTGGCAGTTTGAGGAGGGGATCATTGTATTCTGTTTTTATTTACGTTTTACACAACGTGCCAACTTCATTGGAATTGGGGTTGTACATTACATTGAAATAAGTTGTAATTAAGAATAAATATGAACAACTATAGCAGGAACTGCAACAAAATAAACAATGTCATGGTAATTATTCTGATTTGCTGCCAAGATATGAGTTAACTGCGGAGTACCTGAATAGAATGACAAAGTATTACAAGTCAATTCTGCTAAAAATGAACAAACTGCTGTACGTCCTTTAGATCCTGTATAAAACTTACTTTATGATTTGAATTTTTAAGAGGAAGAAACACACAGTTCAGAATTGTGACAACTGTGCATTAAAGGGGTGTCTAAGACAACAACTATTGTATGTTTCTGCTATACTACAGTTCAAGCTTTAGAACTAAAAGTTGGCAGTATTGTCTTGTATTTGCAGAATTACCACTCATGGAAACAGCTTATTTTTAGAAGTTAAACATCACAAATATTCCATCATTCAGTGCTTTAGAACATTTAAGCAGGTAATTAATGGTAAAACTGAACAAATTATCACTTCGTTTGATTGATAATCACAACCGAGTGCAACTCGCACACAACGTTTTTAGTATATTCCTAAATGACATCTCCTATACCAACATAAAAAAATAAGAGGAATAAAACCAGCTGTTCATGAGGGACACACTGACTAAGAACAGAAGTGAAGGTGTATGGTCACACATTTGCACACTCTGAAGTGAATAGCATGAAAAAAGCTGCACTCAGGTTTAAAATGCACTGATGTTAGCATTCAAGGATTTTAGAAGAATTTTAGAATGTGAGTTAAGACTGTTTTGTGCTAGCTGTGATGACGAAAGCTAAACAGAGACTGAAAAATGATTGTGTTTTTCCCATAATAAGTAGTGAGTTGTAAGGACCAATTAAGATAAGATCATCTAAATTACAATCACTGCGTATTCATGCAGTTTTAAGAATGTCAGTACCTCATGAAGCACTGTGGTTTATAATCTGCATTCTTAATTTGTGTATTTACCAGAAAGCACAAGAGAAGTTCAAAGGAAATTAAATAATAAATGTTGTATGTATGTAAAAGCAGGATAAATAAGGATAAAACAGATCAGGTTCAGCAGAATGCATTATTTAACAACTGAGAATATTTCTGAGATACTGACTTGTTTTTGTAGGGTGTGTGCTTTTTAAAAATTAACAGTTTTCTAAAAAAAAAAAAAAAAAAAGTATGTCAATACAGTAGTAATGATTCATGCAAATACTAGCAGGATTTAGAGATGCTTGAGGATAAGAAAGTGAAACCTTATTCAATCTAATATACTTTTCCTTGCACCCACTTTATTCACGATAATAAGTAGTCCACCATGTGATGACCGGTTACACCTGTTTGTCCTCCTTTATTTCTGTACATGACCTAAGGTGGATGTTTAGATGAGTTCATGTCTTAAGGTATTTGGTCTGGATGGATTTTGAAGGAATGTTTTAAAAACCTGTAATGATCAATTAGTTGATATCTTCAATGTTTCACTGACAGAATCTGGATATCGTCTGCCTCAAAAGGATAATTGATCCTGTGCCTAAGAAACAAAAGAAGACTGTCTTAATGGCTACAGAACATAATGTGTTGTTTTGAGCAACTGGTGATGAGAGGCCTTAAACAAAATATTCCACATCGTCATGATAACCTCTAGTCTGCAAATCTTTACAACTGCTCCACAGGGGATGCTATTTGAAAAGGAAGGCTCAGTTATAGGACACACTCTTGACACACTGGAGAGATTAGCAGGGAGAGAATGACAACAAAACGGAACACCATTATGAACAACACTGCATGTCCTCTCTCTGACACATTAAAATAACACTAAGAACTGTTAACCAGGGAATCATCAGGCACAAGTGTGTCAGGAAATGTTACTGGTGCTCCTACAAATCAACAGCAATACAAATATGTAATAACTCTCTGTGACTTTGACTGCTCTCTTGGTCTTGTTTCCAGTCAGAAGTTTTCTTTTATTCCTTTCTTGGTAGTTTTCTTTCTTTTTAATAATTATTTGTTTGTTATAATTTATATTTATTTATTTACCTATTTATTGAGCTTCTGTTAAAAAAAAAAAAAAAAAAATTCTGTCTATCTGCCTTATACTTCATACTATCCTGGCACATCGAGGTAATAAAAACTGTTATGCCAAGTTTCTGTTTGTAGGCTACAGCCAAGAATGTAAAACTGTTTTACAAGTAAAGCTGACCACCAAACTCCTCAATTTAGGACTTACAGTAGTACCACCCTCAACAACTGGATTTTGGACTTTCTAATCAATGCACTTCAGAATGTAAAACTTTGGAGCATCACATCCTCCACAATGACTCACAACACAGACCCTTCACAGATGTAAGGAGAGTATGCTGTTGAGAGACTACAGAGGTTTGAATTTCTTGGAATGAGCATTGTGTCTGTTGTAGATACAATGCATTATACCTATTATCAAGGAAGCTCACCAAAACCTTTACTTCCTCAGATGTCCAAGGAAAGCTTGTATTTCTCCATGTTCACTAACCTCTACAGGAGCACAAAGTCAATCTTCACCAGTTGCACAACATCCTAGTACAGTATAGCACCTGCATGACACATGATTGCAAAGTTCTACGGAGGCTGTTAAAAGCAGCACAGAATATTACTGGCACCCACCTGCCTTCTGTTCATAACATCTAGAACCTTTCAAAAACTTATTCTCACTCCATCAGTAAATTTAGGGACAGTTCCTGCCCACAGTGTATGGCAATGAAAGGTTGTGTCAGTTATGAGAATGAAAAATAGCCTAAACTTTGGATGCTTTTTCCTCCAAAGCCCTGGGTTGACTACTAGCACCGTGTGTTAGAGATCTATAGCCAAAATGTAAAAAGCAGCTAACTAGGAGTTGCATGTTTCTTTCAGAAATAAAACAAAAGCTTACTTACTTTGGAACTGAAAAAGAAAATCATAAATTAGGGAAAAACTTTTCTGAAGAAACGAAATGTGTTTTTCAAGCTAGACAGTTCACCTGTTCTCATGGTTGGACAAGAATTACGCAGAGTTGTTCATCTCATGAAAGAACACTAAGTGAAAGGAATGTCATCACAAAATTCAAAAGTCACATTTTTTCTCTCCTATGGAGGCAATCAGGCATTAACTGTCTATATTGACTTTCACAAGAGGGAAATGAAAATAAAGTTTGAAATTTCAGCTTTTCCAAAAAAAAAATAAAAAAAATAAAAAAAAAAGTAAAAAGAAAAAAAAAAGTCTGAACCAAAACAACTTTTACATTTAACTCAAAAAACAACACTGAACAACTAGTCAAAACAGCATATACTGTATATTGTAAATAATTATACAGTACATGCTGCTCTGACTTCCAAAGGTCATGTAAAAAAGACAATTTCCCCTCTGGGATTAATACAAATACCAAATGTTGCATTCTATGCATGCTTCTGTATTCACTTGTGTTTTTGTTGGTATCATAGCACTGCCACTATCCTGAAGAGACATGCAAGACAGAACTTCATTGTATTATGTATACATGATAATACACTAGAACAAACTAAACATCACAGAAAAGTCTATGCTACAGTACTAAAAAAGCTACAGATCTTGCTAAACATGGTATACCTATGTTGGTGACAACAGGGAGGTCAACAGAGCACCATGGAACGCAGTGAGATAAGGACTGCATATGTCTAAGCTATACAGATACAGTATCTACTGTACATCAAGATTTTAACTAGCTAATGCCAAAGTTATAACACACTGGATATCTCTTCACTACTCACAAACATGCAACACTACACACATAATTTATTTAACCCGTCTACATTTTTGTTATTTGTGTATATATATATATATATATATATATATATATATATATATATATATATACACACACACACACACACATACACATACAGTCATATGAAAAAGTTTGGGAACCCCTCTTAATTCTTTGGATTTTTGTTTATCATTGGCTGAGCTTTCAAAGTAGCAACTTCCTTTTAATATATGACATGCCTTATGGAAACAGTAGGATTTCAGCAGTGACATTAAGTTTATTGGATTAACAGAAAATATGCAATATGGATCATAACAAAATTAGATAGGTGCATAAATTTGGGCACCCCAACAGAGATATTACATCAATACTTAGTTGAGCCTCCTTTTGCAAATAAAACAGCCTTTTGCCGCCTACTATAGCCTTTGATGAGTGTCTGGATTCTGGATGGAGGTATTTTTGGCCATTCTTCCATACAAAATCTCTCCAGTTCAGTTAAATTTGATGGCTGCCGAGCATGGACAGCCGGCTTGAATAGCATCAAACCTCTATAGGATGATTTGAAGTCAGGGGACTGTGACGGCCATTCCAGAACATTGTACTTCTCCCTCTGCATGAATGCCTTTGTACATTTCAAACTGTTTTGGGTCATTGTCTTGTTGGAATATCCAACCCCTGCGTAACTTCAACTTTGTGACTGATGCTTGAACATTATCCTGAAGAATTTGTTGATATTGGGTTGAATTCATCCAACCCTCGACTTTAACAAGGACCCCAGTCCCTGAACTAGCCACACAGCCCCACAGCATGATGGAACCTCCACCAAATTTGACAGTAGGTAGCAGGTGTTTTTCTTGGAATGCGGTGTTCTTCTTCCGCAATGCAGAGCGCTTTTTGTTATAACTTATCAGTCCAAAACACTTTGTTCCAAAATGAATCAGGCATGTCTAAATGAGCATTTGCATACAACAAGCAACTCTGTTTGTGGTGTGAGTGGAGAAAGGGCTTCTTTCTCATCACCCTGCCATACAGATTTTCTTTGTGCAAATTGCGCTGAATTGTAGAATGATGTACAGATACACCATCTGCAGCAAGATGTTCTTGCAGGTCTTTGGAGGTGATCTGTGAGTTGTCTGTAACCATTCTCACAATCCTGCGCATATGCCGCTCCTGTATTTTGCTTGGCCTGCCTGACCTGGGTTTAACAGCAACTGTGTCCGTGACCTTCCATTTCCTGATTACATTCCTTAAACCTCTGAGATAGCTTTTTGTAGCATTCCCCTAAACCATGATACTGAACAATCTTTGTTTTCAGATCTTTTGAGAGTTGCTTTGAGGATTGCCATGCTGTCACTCTTCAGAGGAGAGTCAAAGGGAAGCACAACTTGCAATTGACCACCTTAAATACTTTTTCTCATGATTGGACACGCCTGTCTATGAAGTTCAAGGCTTAACGAGCTAATCCAACCAATTTGGTGTTCCAAGTAATCAGTATTGAGCAGTTACATGCATTCAAATCAGAAAAATTACAAGGGGACCCAAAGTTTTGCACAGCCAGTTTTTCACATTTGATTTCATTTCATACAACTAAATACTGCTTCACTAAAAATATTTGTTCGGAAAACACTCCAGTACTCAGATGTTCCTAGGAAATGAAAGATACCACTGTTACCTTTTTTGTTGAAAGTAAATTATTATGCAGGCTGAGAGGGGTTCCCAAACTTTTTCATATGACTGTATGTGTGGTGTAAATCAAAGCCAAAAATACAATGTTGCAGGTTTTACTTTTACCTACACTCAAGTGTTGTTAAACACAGAAATAACAGGCATACATTCAAAAATTCTAAACAAAAAAACACAAATTTAGGAAAGAAACCAATTGCAATGTGCTGGCACAACAGTAACTACAGAGAGGCAAAAACTGAGAATGCTGCATCCTAACACAGATAGCCAAAATGCAAAATGACAAATTGAATAAAGTACAGGGATGTTTAAGCAATGATCCTAAATTGTTTCAATAACGTAAATAAATTATATGTTACCTGTAAGTATCATGCGCAGAGAGAGTATCTATTTTCACAAATTAATTAACACAAATCACAATGCAGATTGTTTTGAACAATTTCACACAGATAATTGTTAAAAAATGAGAAAAAAAAAATAAAAATCTGGGAATGAGTGTCATTAGGCTTTGCGTCCTAGGAACCAAGTTACCTGAACTATTCTATAACATTTCAGTAAATACAGTGCATCCAGAAAGTATTCACAGCGCATCACTTTTTCCACCTTTTGTTATGTTACAGCCTTATTCCAAAATGGATTAAATTCACTTTTTTTCCTCAGAATTCTACACACAACACCCCATAATTACAACATGAAAAAAGTTTACTTGAGGTTTTTGCAAATTTATTAAAAATAAAAAAACTGAGAAATCACATGTACATAAGCATTCACAGCCTTTGCTCAATACTTTGTCGATGCACCTTTGGCAGCAATTACAGCCTCAAGTCTTTTTGAATATGATGCCACAAGCTTGGCACACCTATCCTTGGCCAGTTTCACCCATTCCTCTTTGCAGCACCTCTCAAGCTCCATCAGTTTGGATGGGAAGCGTCGGTGCATAGCCATTTTAAGATCTCTCCAGAGATGTTCAATCGAATTCAAGTCTGGGCTCTGGCTGGGCCACTCAAGGACATTCACAGAGCTGTCCTGAAGCCACTCCTTTGATATCTTGGCTGTGTGCTTAGGGTCGCCCCAGTCTGAGGTCAAGAGTGCTGTGGAGCAGGTTTTCATCCAGGATGTGTCTGTACATTGCTGCAGTCATCTTTCCCTTTATCCTGACTAGTCTCCCAGTTCCTGCCACTGAAAATCATCCCCACAGCATGATGCTGCCACCACCATGCTTCACTGTAGGGATGGTGCCAGGTTTCCTCCAAACGTGACGCCTGGCATTCACACCAAAGAGTTCAATCTTTGTCTCATCAGACCAGTGAATTTTCTTTCTCATGGTCTGAGAGTCCTTCAGGTGCTTTTTGACAAACTCCAGGTGGGCTGCCATGTGCCTTTTACTAAGGAGTGGCTTCGATCTGGCCACTCTACCATACAGGCCTGATTGGTGGATTGCTGCAGAGATGGTGGTCCTTCTGGAAGGTTCTCCTCTCTCCACAGAGGACCTCTGGAGCTATGACAGAGTGACCATCGGGTTCTTGATCACCTCCCTGACTAAGGCCCTTCTCTCCCGATCGCTCAGTTTAGATGGCCGGCCAGCTCTAGGAAGAATCCTGGTGGTTTCGAACTTCTTCCACTTACGGACGATGGAGGCCACTGTGCTCACTGGGACCTTCAAAGCAGCAGAAATTTTTCAGTAACCTTCCCCAGATATGTGCCTCGAGACAATCCTGTCTCGGAGGTCTACAGACAATTCCTTTGACTTCATGCTTGGTTTGTGCTCTGACATGAACTGTCAACTGTGGGACCTTATATAGACAGGTGTGTGCCTTTCCAAATCATGTCCAATCAACTGAATTTACCACAGGTGGACTCCAATGAAGCTGTAGAAACATCTCAAGGATGATCAGGGGAAACAGGATGCACCTGAGCTCAATTTCGAGTTTCACGGCAAAGGCTGTGAATACTTATGTACATGTGCTTTCTCAATTTTTTTATTTTTAATAAATTTGCAAAAACCTCAAGTAAACTTTTTTCACATTGTCATTGTGGGGTGTTGTGTGTAGAATTCAGAGGAAAAAAAATGAATTTAATCCATTTTGGAATAAGGCTGTAACATAACAAAATGTGGAAAAAGTGATGCGCTGTGAATACCTTCCGGATGCACTGTATATTCCACTCTGATCATAATATATGTCAGTACGATAGCAATTGATGAGAAGAATTCATAACTAGTTGCAGAGTTATGGTATTTGAGGGTTCCTCTAGAGTGCCTCTTTCGCTTGCACGATTTGGCTCAAAAACTAACCAGCACATCATCATCATCTCAAAACAGACTTATGTGTCGAGTTTGGTATTTTTCCGTTCAGCTGTTTCAGCTCTAGACCATCCTCAAGAAACTGTGAGACACAAACACACACACACACATCATTAAGATATCCATGTTTTCGGTAAAATGTCATGATCCGTTGAAAACTGGAGATCAAGATTTTTGACAAATCTAAAGCTTTCACACTTCCCCCACGTAAATGAATACTTAAACTTAAAAATTAAACATTTGAATCTCAAAAGATATGTCATACACAGTAGGCTTTTGGCAGATATCTGAAGTTCATTACTAAAAATCAGTGCAAGTGTGCCTCAGGTGTAAAATTTATGGTAATGTTAAGCCCTCATGAGGAGACCCTACTAAAGACATTGGACCTGTGTTTTAATGATAGGTTATAGTATTAAAGGATATTTCAGATTTTACACGTAAAATAATAAATTCAAGTAACAGCAACCCTCTTTAGTGTTATGTCACCATAAATACAGTAGGAAAGCTATGTCTAGTCTCCACTGCTTTACGGATGCAGATTTAGTGTACATCATTCGGATGACATGTTTTCAAAAGTAACAAATACATTTTACTTGAAAAGACCGCCTCTTGCACATGCCACCTTTAATTTTTTTTTTTTTAACATGCTTGTTAAAATTTTTATCCTTTCAAAAGTGGTCAAAATTACAGCTTGAAGCAAATAGATTTTTCATTTTGTATAGTGCAGTTTGGACAGAGTCATAATCATTAGAGCAGTCTAGACAAGACCAGGCCATTCAGCCCAAAATGCTTCCCAGGCCTATCCACTTAATGCTTCTTAAAAGAAAAACAAACAAAAAAACATCAACTCTAGTTTTGAAAGGCCTACTGTCTACCACACTACTTGGTAGCTTAGCTTATTCCACGTATCTGTGGTTCTCTGTGTAAAAATAAATGTCCTAATGTTTGTGCAAAATTTACTCTTAAGTTCCAACTGTGCCCCCATGTTCTTGATGAACTAATTTTAAAGTAACAGCCTCGATCCACTGTACTAATTCCCATCAGAATTTTAAACACTTTAATCAGTTAATCTTCTTTTGCTTAAACTGAAAAGGCTCCGCTCTTTTAATCTTTCATACATCGTTCATACAATTTAATATATCTCCTGTAGTCCTGGAATCAGCCTAGTCGCTCATCTCTTGACTTTTTCTAGTGCTAGTGATTTTCAGATCTCCCATTGTGAATTCAAACCCAACATTTGTTTTTCCTACATGTAATACTTTACACTTATTTACTTTAAAATTCATCTGAACAAATCTGCCCAAGCCTGTATGCTATTCTCTGTAATGATTCAATGGATCCTAGATTAATAAACCCCACAGTTTAACCAGCTTGTTACTTGTATTCCATTTCCAAGTTATTTATTTATATTAAAAATAGCAGCAGCCCTAGCGCTGACCCCTGTGGAACACCACTCCTAATGTCAGCCAATTCTGAGAAGGTTCCTCACACAATAACAGTCTGCTCCCTGTATCGGAGCCAATTTTGCACCACACACAACACCCTGGACTCTAACTTTATAGTTTGATGGCCAACCTTCTCATGTGGCACCTTATCAAATGCTTTCTGAAACTCAAGATAAATAATATCATATGCTCCACTTTGATCATATCCTTTTGTTGTTTCCTCATAGAATTCCAGCATGTTGATAAAAGATTATTTCCCTCTTCTGAACCCATGCTGAGTGTTCAGTAAAACTTCTGTTCTTGCAAAGTGCTGCTCACTTTAATCCTTAATAATTCCTTCCATTAATTTACCTGCATGTTAAGATTACTGGCCTATAGTTTCTTGGATCTGCCTGATTAACCTTTTTATATACAGTAACAATATTTGTCATTTTCCAGTCCTTTGGAATTTCCTCAGTGCACAGTGACTTCCTAAAAATGTGTCAAGGGTTTATATATGTACTCAAAAACTCTTTACGAACTCAAGGGTAAATATCATCATTCAGTTTGGAAAGCTGAAATACACTTTTACACAGCTGTGCTAAGCTCAAGCTTTTCCTTTATTCGTCTGAGGAGCTCCAGTTATTGTACAGATGTGTATTGGGACTGGGAATCCAGAGGGACCTATGGTTTACATCGTAAAAGTTGTGGCTGCAGGACCTTTGCACTGTTATGTATCAGGAATGGGCAGTGAGAACTGAGAATGTGGTGCTAAACTGTAGAGTTCCCATGCACGTTCAATTAAGGTTTAGTGAAAGAAAAATATAAAAAATGTGCTATATATTACAAAAAAGGTATGACATTGTCATTTCTAAGAGGGAGATACTCAAAGCATATTGAGAAAATGTTTGCCCTCAGCACATCAACTGGCTTCAATATCAACCAAGAGAGCACAATTAAAAAAAGAAAATAGGGAAGACAAACATTTAGACCACGTTGGTAGTGGCTTTACATTCAGATGAAGAGGAGCTGAATTATGTAAATTGTGACAAATGAAGCAAAGTTTTAAGGTACAATGGATACAAATCTGGTATTTCCAGCTTGCCACAACATGAACAATTCGACAGTAAAATTAAATTATGCTTCATAGATAAGTTTGCTCCATTTTAGCATTAAGCAAGAAACAATAGCAAAATGTGTTGTCAAATATCAAAACTGGAAGAGGCAGACTTGTTAGAAAATGGTGGAATGTCTGCAAAAAATAACAGTTCAACAACAAAAATGACTGTGTAATTCACTATTATTTAAATAAAAATCATCATTTATATTCTTTCAGTTTACCTAACAATTACAATCGCAATATTCTTGACTCGGTTAAGCTGGCCAAGGACAATGACATTACATCTTGCCTGAAGAAGGGGCCTGAGTTGCCTGGAAAGCTTACACATTAAAAGTTTACATATTATAATCTTTTTAGTTAGCTAATAAAAGGTGTCATTTTGCTTGACTTTCACTATAACCAAATACTACATACACATCCTCCCTACTTTCAAGCAAAAAATGATAAGCACTGTCACTTCACTAGACATGGGCAGTGGATATGTGGAATTTTTCACATTCAACCCTGTGTGGAAAGGGCTTTACTTTTACAACCCAAACATATGCATGCCAGCCATGCTGTCACATGGGGCATCTAGGCTAGCCTGTTGCAACAGATTGTTCAGTTGTTCACTGCAACACTGTTAGTACAGGCACTGTACAGCCACTCTCAAGACTGAACAGGAATGTTGGGTTTACAAAATCTATCTAGTTTTAATTTTTATATTAGAAACATCTGAAATAAGAAATGTATTAATTTAAATATCTGGGAGATGAAGCCAGCCTTATCAACTTCCTTTGCATTAACCCCTAACATGACTCATGCTCAGAATTCTATGGAAATGGTTATTCCCAAGTTGGATTTGGGGTGCCGTTTAGTGATCGGCTTTAGACTGTTAAGCCTTAACTCTTGGGACAGTATTTTGCTGCCATGTAGTTGATGAAATAACAATGCTACAAAATATCCTGAATAGTTCTATGCATTTTACTACTCTAAGGTAACACTTCACTATTTATACTGTAAGTGGGGTGCCACTTCAACCAAACCCCAGTGTATGTAAACAAGAAGCTGTAAAACCAGTTTCAGGAGGGGAAAAAAAAAACAAAAAAACACTAGTAAACTGAAAGTGAACCATACGTTGAAGAAAGTGATAGTAATGACAATGTGAATTGGTCATTGCAGGTTGACACAAACAGTGTGACTGATGCATATGGCACTATAAGACTAAACTGCTGTGACATGCCTGATGAATTTGGTCGCCTGAAGTTTCACAGTGGTGCAAGTAGGTGTGTGGCAAAAAAGGCAAAATGATTGCAATCAAGTACAAGGACAAGGCAGACATTAGCCACCTAAGCATTGTTCACAATGAAGCAACTGTCATTCGTGTCAAGGGAAATATGGAAGTCACTATTATTCCTTGTATTATGGTAACTTACGATAACACCACGGAAGTGCTGATTGTGCAGTAGCACTGTCATTCTACCTTCTTGTGTTCAAGAAACATAAAAATATTAAGTGTTCAAGGGAAAGGTGCTTCTACTCTTAAGATCGCAACATCAAGCTGTGCAACAGTGACAGTTATTAAACCATATCACAAGAAGAACTTTTACTAAATCTGCCATCAGTAAAGAGGTGGAACCTAAACATGTTTTCTACCATGTTTATATACTCTAGTACTTACACGTTACCGTTAAATTTAATAACATTTTTTGTATTTTGAAAAAAATTCAACATTTTTCACTTGTTATTTATTCTGTGGGTAAACATTATGCTAAGAAGGTTCAAAGAGCCAAATGTTTCTCATTAGACTCCAGAAGACCGTGCTTTTACTATCTTTTTAAATGCCAACAGAAATACAGAACTAAACATAAAAGGTATGTCATAGCTATAAATACAAAAATATGAATTTCACAACACTATTTGCAAGACTACATAAATGAGGATAGTTATGTGAAACACTACTTGCTGTAAAATCCTGAGCAGATATCACCACCTTGGCCAATACAATTGACTTGGTCAAGTCATTGGAAGGACTTTGGACAGGATGTCATAGTCATCATTAACAGTCTACACCAGAGATTGTTCCAGCCTTGCACTTGATACGTACAAGAATAGGTGTCCATTTCCCCATGACCCTGCTCAGGATAGGCAGATCTGGAAGATGGATGGATTCTAATAATTAAACTTACCTTGCTTTTAAAACATACTTGCATTATTTTCCCTCTTCTTGATGTTTATAATAACATTTAGCCTTGGAGTAAGTGTGTTGTTACAAGTGGTCAACCTAATTTTTTTTTGTAATTTCTTTGTTCTTTCCACAATTCTCCATTTCAGCATGTGGTTGACATAGAACAGCTGATATCTGAATTTTAAAAATGCATTCTGTATGCTATTACACACATATATATGTATACAGATTTATTTGAATACAGTGTATTGTATAATGTGCTATTGCCTACTGTATATCGTCTGTCGTTAGCCACTATACTCTAATTTATTGAATAGATTTGCTAAAAAATTTAAGTGTGTGTTGTGATGTGAGATTTTACATATAACTTGATGAATATTTTGTATGTCTTTATTTGTAAATTAGGCAAAGCAATGAAATTTAGTGTTTTACCACCCCCCCCCCCCCCCCCCCTTTAAGAATGGGTCTGTTTGAATTTTACGACAGGATTTGGGGGATGTGTCTTAAACCAGTTTGCCGAGTGTTTCTTTGCTAAAGTCATTTCTTCTATGTTCTATTCCCCTATTGGTCTGAGGTGTAGCTGTTTGGAATTGGCTTGTGTCAGACGCTTTTAAGTACCATGATGTCCTACTGGCTGTAGGGGTTGGACAGAACATCTATAAATGTATGTGTTTTAACCTCACAATCTCTCTCTTGCTAACCTGTGATGATGTAGAAGTATCTCTCTCTTACCAACCAACATATGATGATGATGTATGTCTCTCTTGCTAACTTGTGATGATGAAGACAACACAATGAAGAGCACAGCTCAGCAGCCATTTTGAACAGACATGTGGCTGAAAGCTGAGCACTAATGATGCCTTAACTAGAGGCATTTAAGTAACTACAAGTCTGTGTGCCACCTGAACTACATATAATCATTTAATCAGGTTGTATGGTTACCAATATTCACATATACTTTGCATTTTGTTATTATGTATGAATATTATCAATAATACATTATCTTATGTGTATCTTAACTTCTGCTTGTCTTTTTACTACATCTAATTGCCTGAGGTTATAGATATAGAAGGGAAGGTGGGGATAAGTTATATACAATAATACCTTATAAACAGTGGTAAGTCTGTGAGATTAGGCATTCTAAGGCTACATATTAATAATACAATTGGGGAAAGTAGAGCAATATATATTACTCTACCAAGACAAAACAGTGTGCTTAGCAAGAATAAATCAAATTTTAATTTATATTTCTTGGACAATGAAATACAAACTGCATCACACAGATTGTTCTGTCCAGGTTCATCCCAAACCTTCTCTAATAGGTTTAGGTTAAATAAGTGTGTAGGCCGGGACATCTGTTGTAGCACTCCATTATTGTCTTTCTTTGCCAAATAGTTCTTATGCTGGAGGTGCATTTTTTGGTCATTATCTTATTGGAAAGCAAAAGAAGGCTCAACTAAACACAAATCAAATGCGAGGTGCGTGTCATTGCGGAATACTGAAATACACTGGTTAGATGTGCTTTTAATCTTAATGAAAATCACAGGTGTTGTCACCTACAAAAACTCCCACAACATTACTTTTTCTCTCGCATGCTTCACAGTGGAAATCACCCATTCAAACATTATCTGTTCATCCTCTGTGTCTCCACTTGTCTAATGTTAACTATGATTAATAGACCAGGCAAATCTTTCATTTTCCTTTAGTTGCGTTGAAATTCTACCACGACTGTCTTATTCACAGTCTCCTTTGAACTGCTGGTATTCAGATTAGTCTTCACATTAATTTGGGTTTTAACCCAATGTGCAGTTAACTGGTGATTACTGAAATGTGGTGACTCCAATAATTTATTTTTTTCTGCAGTGTACGGTTAATGCAGCTGCACTTGAACAACCTTACAAAATCTTTCAATTTTCTGAACTGGTTGACCTTCACCTCTTAAAGTAAGGATGGACTACCATTTCTCTTTGCTAGATATAACTGTTCTTGCTGTATTATGGACCAGTACAACTAGAAATAATGGTCGTCTACCAAATAGGTGTATACTCCCATACTGCCTTGTTGCAACACAGTTGATTTGCTCAGAAGCACTAAAGAGGAAAGAAATTCTGCAACTTAACTTTTAAAGAAGCATGCATAGAAGTTAGGAAAAACTTTTCCAACACTAATTTTCACTAAAGATCTAAATGAAAATATTTTCCAAAAAAATATTTAACTTTTTTGTGCAAGAAATTTATACACAGTGAACTGGATGCCTATTTCTATTTGTCTTAGAAACAAATTATAAGCAATTAAGTATAAGCCTTTAGATAAAATATTTTTAAAATGATAGAAAACACTAATTGAATCAAGTATGTACCAAGGTTATTACAGTTTTGCCTTTTTATATTAGTTTTTATTACTATATTTTTTCTGCCATTACTTGCAAATTCAATTTAGTTTTAGTTTTCCTTCATGTATTTATAGTTTTAATTTACTTTTTATTTTACAATGACATTTCCATTTTTATATATATTAGTTTCAGTTTTGGTAATTATACATAGTATGGTTAAAGAGCTACTATGGAGTTTAGTTTTGTGTCACAATGAGACGCAGCTGTACACTTAACAGGTTTGGATATAACAAGTTTAATGTTAGTGGAAGCTTACTACACTCCACAACACACTTTACTATTTGGTTTTGTTTTATATCTGATAAAAACAAGCATAATCAAAAACCCAGCCACAGGGGATGCACAAACCAGTGTGTTTCTTCGTGCTGGTCCCAAGCCCGGATAAATGGGGATGGTTACGTCAGGAAGGGCATCCGGTTAAATTTTGCCAAATCAATATGCGGACAACAATACAAATTTCCATACCAGATCGGTTGAGCCCCGGGTTAACAACGATCGCCACCAATACTGTTAGACAAAAGGGTGCTGGCGGAAATTGGGCTACTGTTGGCCGAAGAAGAAGAAGGAGAAGAAGAGGGGAAGAGAAAGTGGAACTGAGGGTAGGAATTTTGAATGTTGGCAGTATGACTGGTAAGGGGAGAGAGTTAGCAGATATGATGAAGAGAAGGAAGGTTGATATATTGTGCATGCAAGAGACTGAATGGGAGGGTAGTAAGGTGAGGTGGATTCAGATTGTTCTATCATGGTGTGGATGCGAGGAGAAATGGGGTAGGAGTTATTCTGAAGGAACAGTATGTCAAGAGTGTTTTGGAGATGAAAAGAATGTCAGGAACAGTAATGATTATGAAGCTGGAAATTGGAGGTGTGATGATGAATGTTGTTAGTGCATATGCCCCTCAAGTTGGGTGTGCAATGAGTGAGAAAGAAGATTTTTGGAGTGAGTTGGATGAAGTGATGAACAGTGTACCCAAGAGACAAAGTGGTGATTGGAGTGGAATTCAATGGGCATGTTGGTGAAGGGAACAGTGGAGACGAGGAGGTGATGGGTAGGTATGGTGTCAAGGAGAGGAATGAAGAAGGTCAGAGGATAGTGGATTTTGCCAAAAGGATGGACATGGCTGTGGTGAATATGTATTTTAAAAAGAGGGAGGAACATAGGGTTACATACAAGAGTGGAAGAAGATGCATACAGGTAGATTACATCCTATGCAGAAGAGTCAATCTGAAGGAGATTGAAGGCTGCAAAGTGGTGGCAGGGGAAAGTGTAGTTAAGCAGCATAGGATGGTGGTCTGTAGGATGATGTTGGAGACCAAGAAGAGGAAGAGAGTGAGGGCAGAGCCAAGGATCAAAATGGTGGAAGTTGAAAAAGGAAGACTGCAAGGTTGAGTTTAGGGAGGAGGTGAGACAGGCACTGGGTGGCAGTGATGAGTTACAGCAGCTGGGAAACTACAGCAGATGTAGTAAGGGTGACAGCAAGAAGGGTGCTTGGCGTGACATCTGGAAAGAGGAAGGAGGAAAAGGAAACCTGGTGGTGGAATGAGGCAATACAGGAGAGTATACAGAGGAAGAGGATGGCAAAGAAGAAGTGGGATAGTCAGAGAGATGCAGAAAGTAGACAAGAGTACAAGGAGATAAGGCGCAAGGTGAAGAGAGAGGTGGCGAAGGCTAAAGAAAAGGCGTATGATGAGTTGTATGAAAGGTTGAACACTAAGGAGGGAGAAAATGACCTGTACCAATTGGCTAGACAGAGGGACCGAACTGGGAAAGATGTGCAGCAGGTTAGGGTGATAAAGGATAAAGATGGAAACATACTCACAAGTGAGGAGAGTGTGTTGAGCAGATGGAAAGAGAGGCTGATGAATGAAGAGAACGAAAGAGAAGAGGTTGGATGATGTGGAGATAGTGAATCAGGAAGTGCAACAGAGTTTTTAACCAGATTGTTTAATGGAATCTTGGAAAGTGAGAGGATGCCTGAGGAGTGGAGAAGAAATGTACTAGTGCCGACATTTAAGAATAAGGGGAATAAAATTGATGGGCCACAGCATGAAGTTATGGGAAAGAGTAGTGGAAGCTAGGTTAAGAAGTGAGGTGATGATTAGTGAACAGCAGTGTGGTTTCATGCCAAGAGCGAGCACCACAGATGTGATGTTCGCTCTGAGGGTGTTGATGGAGAAGTATAGAGAAGGCCAGTAGGAGTTGCATTTCGTCTTTGTGGACCTGGAGAAAGCATAGGACAGGGTGCCTCAAGAGGAGTTGTAGTATTGTATGAGGAAGTCGGGAGTGGCAGAGAAGTACGGAGTTGTACAAGATATGTACGAGGGAAGTGTGACAGTGGTAAGGTCTGCGGCAGGAGTGACGGGTGCATTCAAGTTGGAGGTGGGATTACATCATTACTTTCTTATTTGCAATGGTGATGGACAGGTTGACAGACGAGATTAGACAGGAGTCCCCATGGACTATGATATTTGCTGATGACTTTGTGATCTGTAGCGATAGTAGGGAGCAGGTTGAGGAGACCCTGGAGAGGTGGAGATATGCTCTAGAGAGGAGAGGAATGAAGGTCAGTAGGAACAAGCCAGAATACGTGTGTAAATGAGAGGGAGGTCAGTGGAGTGGTGAGGATGCAGGGAGTAGAGCTGGCGAAGGTGGATGACTTTAAATACTTGGGATCAACAGTACTGAGTAATGGGGATTGTGGAAGAGAGGTAAAAAAGAGTGCAGGCAGGGTGGAATGGATGGGGAAGAGTGTCAGGAGTAATTTGTGACAGACGGCTATCAACAAGAGTGAAAGGGAAGGTCTACAGGACAGTAGTGAGACCAGCTATGTTATATGGGTTGAGACGGTGGCACTGACCAGAAAGCAGGAGACAGCTGGAGGTAGCAGAGTTAAAGATGCTAAGATTTGCACCGGGTGTTACGAGGTAGGAAAGGATTAGAAATGAGTACATTAGAGGGTCAGCTCAAGTTGGACGGTTGGGAGACAAAGTCAGAGAGGCAAGATTGCGTTGGTTTGCACATGTGCAGCGGAGAGATGCTGGGTATATTGGGAGAAGGATGCTAAGGATAGAGCTGCCAGGGAAGAGGAAAAAAGGAAGGCCTAAGCGAAGGTTTATGAATGTGGTGAGAGAGGACATGCAGGTGATGGATGTAACAGAGCAAGATGCAGGGGACAGAAAGATATGGAAGAAGACGATCCGCTGTGGCAACCCCTAACGGGAGCAGGTGAAAGAAGAAGAAAAACAAGCATAATAAAAACCAGGTACTGAATATGAACAATTTCACACAGTTTTATAATTTTAAAAATATTTTCTGTCATTTGTGCTGAACAAATCTGCGCTTACTGTTGCCATTTTTTCTCTTTTCCTTTAATTTCCCAGAATGGGCCAATTTGTAATGTAAACTAGGTGAATTTTAAAAGTTGTGAGGGTTTTTTACACTAAACGTCTACAGCACACAACATATCCTGCTCCTGCTCCAACGACAATGTGCTTATAATGAATGTCTTCAATATTGCATTCAAGAATCTCAGATACTGGGCTTTATTATTTTCTACCAGCCATATTGATCTCTGATTCCATCTCAGGCACAAACAATTTATAGACAGAATTTTGCCCCTGCAGGCCTGAAAAGATATATTAAAAAAAAAAAAAAGATTCTACTGTGTTCTGACAGGTGTGACCACAGAAATCATGGTGGCTAAGGAAGAACAGGGCTCTTACGCTTGAATTAGTGTGCAGACCCCAACTCACTGTGTTGAGGGAGACAAAGAAAAACAAGCATGTAGCATGAAGGCTAGGGGCAGTGAGGCTTGAATAGCCCATGCATAAGAACAGTAAACCCTTAATAAGCAGAGCAACAACAGGTAATAAGAGTATGGACAGGCACAAAATGACAGAGACAGCATCTGAGATTAGTAACAATATATACATTATCTAAACCTGTTTATCCAGAGCAGGATCGCTGGAACCTGGAGCCTACCCAAGCAGGTTTGGACGCAAGGCAGGAAAAATCCCTGGTATGCAATATGTATGATATGGCTAATGTTAAGAACAAAAAGAATATGATATTTCAACTATCTGTTTTGAGAGAGAGAGAAATGGGGACAGATATTTTAAAACCTAAATTCTGCTACTGGATTATTTTCACAATATCAGGTATTCTGAGCTGTGAATATGAACTAAAAAGAAATTAATAAATATACTGTAGAATAAATACAAAAACAAATTAGTATGTTTAGCTTTTCATCACTTGGCAGACTCTCTTCGCCTACCTACCTGTAGTTCAGTGGAGACATTGCCAACTCGGGAATTTTACAAGGTTTGTATCGCTTTGAAACAACGCTTGTAAAGCAAAAGTGATTGGTCAGCAACAACATGCTTATCTTGTATCATGACCTAGTTAGTCTCTCGATCAGTGCCGTTTTACTAACAAAAATCGGGAGTGGTCTCCCTTTAGACTTTCTCATTTACTCAGATATTGGCTTATATAGCTTTGCCTGGAAAATATTAGGGTAAGAGGTCTTATTTTAGGAGTGTGTTATAGACCACCCAATTCAGACAGTAATCTCAGCACACATCTTTTTAGTAATATCAAAAAGGCAAGTTTACAGGGAGATGATATAGTCATGGATGGACTTTAATTATCCAAATATTAACCGGGATAACCTTGCAGACAGAGGAGCACAAGAGTTTTTAGAAGTAATCAGTGGCTGTTTTTTAACACAGTATGTTAAAGCACCAACACGGGGTGAAGCCTGTCTGGATTTAGTATTTTGTAATAATCAAGATAGAATTGAGGGTGTAGAGGTGATTGAACCACTAGGGTCAAGTGACCACAATATAATACAATTCTCAGTATTATGAAAGAGTGCAGATGCAAAGACTAAAATTGTTAAGTTGAACTTTGGTAGGGCTTATTTTGACCAGATGCGACAATGTCTAAGTAGGATACACTGGGATAACCTTTTAAGTGTGGAGACAGTCGATGAGCAGTGGAACAGGTTTAAAAATGTTTGACATGTAATGCAAGACAGATACATACCTAAATTTGGAATTAATAGGAAATTAAAAAAAAAAACTCCACAGTGGACTAATAAAAGATTTAAAAAAGAAGTTGCAAAGGAAAAAACTGCTTTATAACGCATATAAGACTAATGACTGCAAAGTAAATCATAGAGCATATGAGAACATGAGGGCAACCATTAAGAAGGATATCAGGGAGGCTAAAAGACAGTTGGAGAGGAATATAGTAAATACGGCCAAAGAAGACCAAGAGATTTTTTCAGTATTTTAGTAGTAAAAGAACAGTCAAGGAGGTGGTCAAGTGCATCACAAATAGTAAAGGTGAATTAAAAGATACAGACAATGAAATAGCGGATGCCCTAAACTTACATTTTTCTGACGTGTTTACAAGTGAGCAAGTGGATAACCTCCCAGAGGTAAACATGACTACTAAGGAAGTACTGAGGTCAAAGCTGAAATCAAACAAATCACAAGGACCAGATAATATTTATCCTCAAGTTCTTAAGAAGGCTAGTGAGTACATATACACTGCCTGGCCAAAAAAAAAGTTGCCACCAAAAAAAAAAGGTCACACACTCTAAAATTTCGTTGGACCACCTTTAGCTTTGATTATGGCACGCATTCGCTGTGGCATTGTTTCGATAAGCTTCTGCAATGTCACAAGATTTAGTTCCATCCAGTGTTGCATTAATTTTTCACCAAGATCTTGCATGATGGGTGCATCACTTCATCTGCCTCTCTTCTTACCCTGATGTGCCCATCACTCTGGAACAGGGTAAATCTGGACTCGTCAGACCACATGACCTTCTTCCATTGCCCCAGAGTCCAATTTTTATGCTCCCTAGCAAATTGAAGCCTTTTTTTCCAGTTTGCCTCACTGATTAGTGGTTTTCGTACGGCTACACAGCTATTCAGTCCCAATCCCTTGAATTCCCTTCGCATTGTGCGTGTGGAAATGCTCTTACTTTCACTATTAAACATAAACCTGAGTTCTACTGTTGTTTTTCTTCGATATGATTTCACCAAACATTTAAATGATCGCCGATCACGATCATTCAGGATTTTTTTCCGGCCACATTTCTTCCTCGAAGACAATGGGTCCCCACTATCCTTCCAGTTTTTAATAATGCGTTGGACAGTTCTTAACCCAATTTTAGTAGTTTCTGCAATCTCCTTAGATGTTTTCACTGCTCGATGCATGCCAATGATTTGACCCTTCTCAAACAGACTAACATCTTTTCCACGACCACGAGATGTGTCTTTCAACAAGGTTGTTTAAGAAATGAAAAGCAACTCATTGCACCAGTTGGGGTTAAATAACTTGTTGCCAGCTGAAAGATAATCGCCCACGCAGTAATTATCCAATAGGAGGCTCATACCTATTTGCTTAGTTAAATCCAGGTGGCGACTTTTTTTTTTGGCCAGGCAGTGTATAAACCCTTGACACACATTTTTAGGAAGTCACTGCGCACTGGAGAGATTCCAAAAGATTGAAAAATAGCAAATATCATCCCATTATATAAAGATAGACTGCGCAGATCCAAGCAACTATAGGCCAGTAAGCTTAACATGCATCACAGGCAAATTAATGGAAGGAATTAAGGATAAAATTGAGCAACACCTGGCAAGGACAGGAGTTATTCTGAACAGTCAGCACGGGTTCAGAAGAGGGAGGTCGTGTTTCACTAACATGCTGGAATTCTATGAGGAGCATATGATATTATTTATCTTGACTTTCAGAAAGCATTTGACAAGGTGCCACATGAGAGGTTGGGCAAAAATTAAAAAGTGGGAGTTCAAGGTGATGTTTTTAGATGGCTGCAGAATTGGCTCAGACACAGGAAGCTGAGGGTGATGGTGCAAGGAACCTCTTCAGAATTGGGCGATGTGGTGCTCCACAGGGGTCAGTGCTAGGTCCGCTGCTATATTTAATATATAAAAATGATTTAAATAGGAATATAAGTAACAAGCTGGTTAAGTTTGCAGATGATACCAAGATAGGTGGATTAGCAGATAATTTGGAATCCGTTATATCATTACAGAAGGACTTTGGACAGCATACTGGCTGGGGCAGATGAAATTTAATGTCAGTAAATGTTAAGTTTGAATACACAATGGGCGGTCGTAAAATTGAGAGTACACCTTATGAGATGGATTTAGGAGTCATAGTGGACTCTAAGCTATCAACTTCCAGACAGTGTTCAGAAGCTATTAAGAAGGCAAACAGAATGTTAGGTTATATAGCACGGTGTGTGGAGTACAAGTCCAAGGAGGTTATGCTCAACCTTTATAATGCATTGGTGAGGCCTCATCTTGAGTAATGTGTGCAGTTTTGGTCTCCAAGCTACAAAAAGGACATAGCAGCACTAGAAAAGGTCCAGAGAAGAGCAACTGGGTTGATTCCAGGGCTACAGGGGTTGAATTATGAAAGATTAAAAGAGCCAAGCCTATACAGTTTAAGCAAAAGAAGATTAAGAGGTGACATGATTGAAGTGTTTAAAATTATGAAGGGAATTAGTACAGTGGATCGAGTGTTATTTTAATATGAGTTCATCAAGAACACGGGAACACAGTTGGAAACTTGTTAAGGGTAAATTTCGCACAAACATTAGGAAGTTATTCTTTACAGAAAGCTTATTGCAAGTGTCTATCGTTCTAACAAGAAGTGTGGTAGACAGTAAGACTTTAAGGACTTTCAAAACTCAACTTCATATTTTTTGGGGCGAAATAAGTGGACAGGACTGGCGAGCTTTGTTGGGCTGAATGGCCTGTTCTCGTCTAGAGTGTTCTAATATGGGGATGGATATTTGAGGAGTAAACCACAAGACAATGATTATATACATTAAAGAACTATCAACAATAAATCAAATTAGTAATATATTGAACAGTTATTATAAAAGTAAAGTTGAATAAATCAGACTCTGCAGCTGCACGAATAAAAAAAAATACATAAAACAAAATTGAGTATGTGGTCAGATAAAGTACCACTTCCGGATGATGCATTTGGCCCAAATGTTAATACAGATTCTGGTGTAACAACCACATGCCAAATTTCATCCATCTATCTAGTTCTGTTTGTGAGATATCGTGTTTATACACACACACAATTCCAAAAAACAGTATTTTTGGACTCTAGGACTCAACAAGATTTATCAAAATGTTGAGGTCAATTTTTTTTCATGATTAGTATACTTTCTCTATACCTTATGTGTGAAGTGGCAGGTGAATTACTGTCAACAAAAGGCAGGCACCTGAGAAATAAACTGAAACGTTACTCGTGATTTTTCTGTCCATACAGTAAAGTTTTTCTTGACCAACACATTCCGATTTCAGGTGTTTAAAATTATATCTTGATATACAACAAATGCAAAGAAAGGCAGCACGTAAATAGCTTTCTATTCCATGGGCTTTACGCGCCCGTATACAGCTCGCTGTCACCGCCAGTGTTGTGTGAACAGCAGCCATCACCAGCCGCCATTCACTGGATGAATATATGCAGGCGGCTTGTGGTGGATGACTTTCAATTTTAGAATTAAAAGTTATAAGGGTTAAAAACTAACAGCAAAAATATCCATTCAAAAATGTAAACTATAATTATGTTTAGTAAATTATTTTATTTCAGTTAGTCTTTCCAGCAACTTTAACAGTTTCATTTAGTTTTAGTTTTTCATTTCAGTTTACGAAAATGTTTTTTTAATAACAGTTTCAGTTTTGATTTTAGTTTTTGTTAACTATAATAACCTTGGTGTGTACAAATGTTAATCAATTGAATACAGAAAGGAAATATGGTAAAGAGATCCAATTATTTGGTCAAACAGGGCAAAGGCACAAGATTTAGGTTCCATTGATCCAACATTTGAATGTTGGTGACAGATGTAGCAGTCTCAGCATCTTGGGAATAGCTGTCCTACAATTTTTATATATTGTAGTTTTAAGTTTACAGAGAATTGTGGGATAAAGAAAAATAGCAAATGAGCAATAGCTCTCTGAGCACAGACACCTCACTTATGAGAAAAGACAAGAGAATTGCTTAACTATATTAGGCTAACAAATAGCATGCAAATACTCAAACAGAGGCATGCACAGCAGCATCCACGATCATACATCAGATCTTAAAGCCTATGACTTATAGCAACAGAAGGATGCATCAGATCACACTCCTGTCAGCTCAGAAAAGCAAGATGCAGCCATAGTGGGCATGTGATTACCAAAACTAGATGAATGTTTGGAAAAGTCATCCTTTGGACCAATTTCAAATTTAGCTGGCATTGCCATGGGTCAAAATCTGGATCAAACAGCATGAATTCAAAAGGTACAGCAAGGTGTTGGTAATATAATGGTGTGGAAAATGTTTTACATATTTACAATCAATGTTTTGAAAAGACATGAAAATCTATATATATATATATAAAAAAATCAAGCTCTCCAGTGAAATAGGAAAAACTCCATTCTAAGTTAAAAAAAAAAAACTTGCAAAATAAATCAAATGGAAACAAAACATTTATGAAATTCATTTTGTATTACAAACTTTATTTTATATTCAAACTGGTTACTGTAAACAACTGCATACACCATTTACCCCACTGATGTGCAAGCTGCATTTTCAACAGAACTCTACTGTAATGTGCCTTCTTACTTTCCAACTGACTATTCATGTTTTAAACCCTGAATGCTTTATTTAAAATATGAATAACATAACACTTCTCCTAATCAACATTACAAAAACGTTACAATCACTTTCATATAATATTAACAACACATTTAAATGCAATTAGAGCTCTTCAAGTGTCCCAAGTGAGAAGTTAGAAGATGCATACCTCTCATGTTGGATTGATATAAAACACCAAACTGGTAAACCTGGAAGTGGAAATAAATGTGTACATGAAAGGCATACAAAAAATGGGAAAATTTGCATATGTTGTTAAAAGCTTCCCAGAAAAAGTTAACACTTCTATTTTAAAGATTTTAAACAAAAATCTCCTTTAACTTACTTTCAGGGCTACCTCCAATGTCAATGTGCAGATTTCAATGCCAAGGAAACTTACCAAAATAGACGAGAACCAAGATAGGAAAAAAAATATATTTGTATATATACACATCTATCCACTGGTAGGCTTCTACAAGATGCTTTAGAATCATATAAATGAAGCAGGTAAAGTTCTTTAATAGACCAGACAGGTTTAGGCTATTTCAAGCTATTTTGTTAACTGCAAAAATAACTACAGCACTGTCACCCAGGAAAACAGTATTTACTTTTTTTTCTGTTTTCTTGTGGAAATAAATGATAATTGCTCCAAATGATGTGGTAATTTTTAATGGTGCAGTGGCTTTAAGTATTTTATTAACTTGTATTTCTGGCTTCGAAGATAGCACCATCATAAAAGAAAATACAGTGGCATGCAAATGTTTGGGCACACTTGCCTTAAATGTCTGTTACTGTGAATAGTTAAGTCATTAGAAGAAAAAATGATATCAAAAAGCATAAAGATGATTTAATATTTAAAACAACATTACATTTTTATTTCCATCACTTACAGGTACAAAACAACAAAAAAAATAAAGACCTGAAGCAAAAGTCTGGGAACAAGACATGGTCAATACTTAGTTCCTTTGGCAAGTATCACAGTCTGTAAACACTTTTTGTAGCTAGCCAAGAGCCTTTCAAACCTTACTTGGGGTATTTTTTGCCCATTCATCCTTGCAAACGGCTTCTAATTCTATAAGGTTCTTGGGCTGTCTTGCATACACTGCTCTTTTGAGATCTATCCACAGATTTTCAATGTTTAGGTCAGGGGACTGTGAGGGCCATGACAAAACAATCAGCTTGCACCCACTCGAGGTATTCCATTGTAGATTTTAAGGTGCGTTTTTTGTATCATTATCTTGTTGTTGGAACCATCCTTTTTAACTTAAAACTTTTTCACAGATGGTGTGATGTTTGCTTCCAAAATTTGCTGGTATTTAATACATTCTTCCCTCTACCAATGACATGTTCCCTGCGCCACTGGCTGCAACACAAGCCAAAGCATGACTGATCCACACCCATGCTTAATAGTTGGGAGAAGTGTTCTTTCTGGGAATTTGGCACCCTTTTTCTCTAAACATTTTATTGCACTTTCTGGACAAAATGATCCATTTTGACTTCATCAGTCCAAAGGACCCGTTTCCAAAATGCATCAGGCTTGTTTAGATGTTCATTTGCAAACTTCAGGCACTGAATTTTGTGGCTAGGATGCAGTAAAGGTTTTCATCTGCTGACTATCATGAAGATCATATATGTTCAGGTGTCGCTGCACAACACAACCACCACTCTATAGTCTGCTAAATCTTCCAGAAGGTCGTTTGCAGTCAAACAGGGTTTTTACTTGCCTTTCTAGCAATCCAATAAGCAGTTGTTTCAGAAAATTTTCTTAGTCTTCCAGACCTCCTACTTTGTGAGCATCGATTATTTTATTTTTCAGAGTGTGAGGCAGCTGCTCAGAGGAGCCCATCACTGCTGAAGATTAGGACAAGGTTTGAGGAGTCAGAGAATTTATACAGCTTTGCAATTGCCATCAAGTGGGATTTCGTAATGATGATTGTGAACAAGCCATAGCCCTAATGAACAAGTTAAGGTCTGAGAACTTGGTAAAAGTTATGGGACCTGAAATATCTAGGCACGCCAAAACTTTTTCATGGTGCTACTTTCCTTTTTCATTGTGCAACTGTACAAAAGAAACAATACACTAATCTTGCATGAAGTGCTGAAAAGAAATGTGTCACTTTTAACTTTATGCCCTTTGATGATCAGATCATCTTCTGTTAATTTAACTATTCACAGTAACATACATTGTAAGCAAGGGTGCCCAAACTTTTGCATGCCACTGTAATATACAAATAAAATAACTTCTTTAAACAAAAAGAACATGCTGGGGCAAAAGTACTTTTTATAAATTGGTTAAATGTCACTTGTAGAACAAAAAATGAGGTGAAATAATATACAGGACAGGACAAGGCTAATTACAATTTAATGTTATAACAAGAAATCTAAGTAAGTTGAAAAGTAACAAAAATCCATAAAACAGACAATACAGTCAGAACAAAACACACTTTTAAACATTTAAACAGTTTGTATAACAAAGAGTTCATTACATACCAAATCTTTATTTAACTTTAATTAACCCTTTATAGAAAATTTCTACAGACAGAAATTAAAGTTCTAAGAGTCGTGGAAATCCATTCCCTCTGCAGCTCGGTTCATGGATTAGGAGTTCTGTTCTCCTGCCCACCAGTATGGTTCACTTTATATCCATTAATTTGTTTTTCTAATTACTTCTACAAACCTGATCACAACTGCTTCACAATTAAGCTTCCAGCATTGTAGCACAACTTTTACTGTACACAGAATGGTGCTATATTGGATTTATATTAAAAAATTAAAAGAAAAAACTTTAATGTGGTTAAGTTCTGTGTTTTTTAAAAAAAAAATATTCAACCTATCATTACTAAAGTAGCATAGTAAAATCTTCCATTCTGGGGCAACAGCAATCTATAAATTCAAACCTAATGCAAGGATAAAAAAAAAATAAATTACATAATAAGCATTTGACGTATGAGTGTTGTTATAAGCTTGTAAGACATGGGAGATATGCAATAATCCTGTTCCTTATGACAATGATTCTGACTGTATGTCCATATATGCAACAGATTAATTAACTTAGATACATTAAAATGTGACCTACAACTGGCAAGTTTAAACTGATGCTTTCTACATGGAATAATAAATTGACAAATACAGATAAAAAACACAACATATACTGAATTTAATAAGAAACTGAATTGTAATTGTAAAGAAATAAAAGAATGTTTCTTCTGTTTTTTTCATAATCATTTTATACATACTTTCTACACTTGGTACTATATTAATATACATAACTTATAATTTCAAGCATTTTTCTTCTTGATAAATTAAAATGTTTCATTAAATGAGTCTATGTTGTATTTGTGTTTACATATAATATATACCGTATATATACCGTATATATAAATATGACACACACAAACATATCTATTTATATAAATACACTCGCACATACAAGACACACACACACACGCACGCACAGGCTTTGACATTCTTCATACAAAGCAAAATTTACAAATAATAAAAGATTGCATAAAACACTTTAGGCAAAAATTTCTGAACTATTAAACAGTTTGACACTTCAAAGCCATTTATTGCCAAAGCTGTAAATAGAGGACCTTCGGTTACTTTGTTACAAAACAGTTAGAAATTCTTTAAATAAAAAGTGGGCTCTGCAGCAATGATAAGAAATAAAATTAAGTTCTAAGGAATTTTACCCTAATTAACATTAAGTAAAATGCATGGTACAATAAAAATGATACAAAGAGGTTGAAATAGTTAAATTGATTTATGTGGAATTTTTCAAAAATTTGCTCCCAGACCTTTAACCAAATGTTATATATGGGTATTATACCCTCCCCACCCCCCAAATACCAAAAACACTATGTTGCTAAAATGTTTTAAGATCCCAGTGACAAAATATGAATCTGCCATACCAACAACGACCTTGTTTTGCATACAGGAAATGTATAATTCCAGATTTTGAGACACAAAAAATAGTGTACCTAATGAAAAGTTTTATTTTGGTTAATTACAAACTTCTCTGGGTATCAAAATTAAGTAACAAGTGATATAGAATAAAACATATAGTAACAAAATATAAATTAGTAATGTATGCTAATACCAAAGCAATTTTCTTTTTAAGCAATGACTTTTGTTCAAGACTTAATACCTCACCTTTCTATTGTGCAAAACAGCATTTTTGCCAAGTGAAAAAGCACAGTGAAATAAACATTCTTTGTGAAATGCTGAAACAGCAGTTATTAAATACTGCCATAATATATTTTGATCTTATAATGGAAAATTATGATCAAAGTAGAATGACAAAAATATATGCTAAAATACAACCCAAATTTAAAACTCTACCATGCTTAGAATCGTTTTAATTTGCATTCAATGCTAACAGTACAATCTCAACCTACCAATGAAAACTTTTTTTTTTTTATTAAATTATGCAAAAATTTGTTTATACTTTAAAAAAATTTAGGTCACTGACTTTTCACCAGTAAAACATCTAGTGAAAAGCTATTTCAGTTATCAAATAAGAAATCTTTTTATATCTGAAGTGGTGCAGACTGGACTAAAAGTATTATTTGTTAACCCCATTCCTTTTCTGTAAAAAAGCAACTGTAAGCAGCTCTGAGTAGATTTGAATGAACTAGTTATCTATGCCGCAGTCTAAGAATTATGAACAAAATTATACACAAAAGTAACCTAAATACTAAATATATATGCACAAATCTTGTCTATATGCCACAGATACCAAATCTCTTTAAATTTTATTGAATATAAATAAAAACAAAACAGGTTTTGTGTCTCCATAAAACTTTTTTTTTTTTTTTAAGCCAAACTGTCAAAATGGAATTGTGCAGCTATACAGCACAGAAAGGGCAGCACAGAATCTTTCAACAATGCATGTTTGCAAGTAAAGTAAGAGTTAAAGTTTCAAACAGAGGGGAAAAAACTACAAAGACATTTTTCTTCCACTCAAAATGTAATTCTGAATTAAACGTGTGAATAAAAACATTAACTGCTCCTCTGTGTTTTAATAAAATTATATCCTCAAGAAAGTCAATGATGCACATATTAGTAATATTGTTTATTAATGCTTTATTTCCAGGCTATATTGATTACCATGAGAGTGTAACTACTACCTGACTGGTTTTGAACATGAAAAAATGTCTTTGCAGATCAAGAAAAGTGACAGAGCCGGTTGTCAGCAGAAACATGGTCATTTTAAAAGGTCTTTCATTTAGAACATCAACTGTGAAAGAACAAAAAAAGTTTAAAATTCAAATGTTGGATATATTTTCATCTACCCAGCAACAAAAAATAACAAATTACTGTTAAATATTTTGCTAGGCCAGATGGGGGAGGGGGAAAATAAGAAACGTATGGATTTCTTGATATTATATAAACAGGTAAACCAAAGTCCATCCAAATTTCAAACAACCCATTTTAACTACCATCTAAATCAGTGTCTATATATTTGGCAACATATTTTGTTACTGTACAATTAAATTGACTTGAATTTCAATAATGATGCAGCGTCACATTAAGTGATCTTGTCATTCAATCATTATTGCTAATCAAGTCCCTGGAACCATGAACCGTGCTGTAGAGATTCTAGATTAAGGAGGGCTAAGAGATGAAGAAAGGTGTAAAGAATAGAACTTTAGCAAGATGCAGAAAATTAAAAGGGCTCTCTTATGTACTGGATGTAATTGTCCACCTATAGCACACACCTCTATATATTAAACCTGCTAAATAAAAATTTCAAAACTAGATACACAGAAATATGACAAGATTTGCTGAACAAAAGATGAAAGGGGAACCAGAACAAAAAACACAAAGCATTGCAGAGTTCATTGGATAGTCTCATTATAGCATAGTTCTTCACAAACCAATGGGGAAAATTCAACATGGTGTCCATGTGTCTTCCAACAACGTGCTTCTTTACTTGGGTACTATGAAGCAAGGTGGTAGATGCCTGGCTCCTTATTTTGGCTTTATAGAAATGGAACTCTTCTTCCATTTTACTTACTGGTAAATGACAAAGATTTCTGTTCATTGATTGATAAAGATTGTGTCACACCAAATTTAGAGCCATTTAAAATGCAATTATTTTGTTTACTTAAAGGAGTCATCCACTTCAAAGTCACCATCAACTGTCCATGCTACTGCAGTCTTCTGTGGAAACAAAAATAGGCAAAAAAAAATTACTCCTCCTTCCTAATATTCCACCAGTCCAATAATATTCACGGGAAATAATAATATATAAATAATATGAATAATTCAGCACAATTTGAAATTCTTCTAATTAAATCCAAAAAAACCCTAACAATTGAAGTTACATGTATGTATTTTCATAACAACACAAATTAAGTGCGCCATGGTCTCTTTACATCAAAATAAAACCACAATACATACTGTATGTAGATTTTAATAGCCACATAATGCACTACTAAAAAAGGGGAGCTGCTTCACCACCACAATAAATTTCTATACTAAGCACAAACAGTTACACTAAATGATTTTTGGCAAGCTTCCTAAAAATTAAAGTATACATTTAATGCTGTTACCTTCAATATCGTGACCATCTACAAAAGGTGCTGGTCCCCATATCCTAACAGTGCCATCATCAGATGCGCTAGCCATCATGCCTGGGACCTGAGGATTCCAGCTTACGCAGTTCACGGTACGAGTGTGTCCTGTTAGCTCTGCAATGGGTAATTCACTACGCTTGTGCCAGATATATACCTTATGATCTAAAAAACCAAAATAAAATATCAAAAGTTATCACCATGGCAGCTTTCAGGTAAACCTCAAAATGACAAAGTATAACAAGGGATCACCAATTATTTAGATCATCATGACAAACCTGAATGAGATATTTATTACTATTATCAAGATCAATTAAGAATGTCATTTACATACAAAATATCTATATTATACACACACACGCATATACACTACCAGTGACAATTATAAGAATTCCTCCGTTTTTCTTCAAATTTATTCGGTTGAAATGCAATGAATGACCTAAAATGGTGAAAAGTATGCAGCAATGACCTAAAATGGTGAAAGAGCTTGCAGTAAAGTGCTATAAGTTTAAAGTTTAACAAAAACTGAAAAAAGCAAATATCAGAATATTACAAATGGGTCGTCTTCAAGGAATAACTAATAGGTGATAACCTATGTTACGCAGCAATTAAGGTAAATTAAGCCTTGAGATTTCAAGCAAACTACAGTATTTGCACAGGTGTCCCAACTTCTGTTGATTACTTAAAAACCCTTTGTCTTTCTTAAAACAGAGTTGGAACAGACTGTTACTACACCCCTTTATATTTAAAAAACAAATGTCCAGAGGAAATAAAATGCTGACAAACTTAAATTCAAATATGAACTTTCATTAATTGAATCAAAAAATTATTTCGGAACATTTTTCATTGTTAAGATCAAGTAACTATCAATATTTAACTGAGAGAAAAGTCAAGCAAAATGACACCTTTTATTGGCTAACTAAAAAGATTACAATATGCAAGCTTTCAAGGCAACTCAGGCCCCTTCCTCAGGCAAGATGTAATACAGAAACTGGAGTTCCCTGTGTTTATATACACACTAGGACAAGAATATTTAACTGAAAAAACAAAGGGATCATTATCATAATTTTTAGGAAACATTGAAGTACAAAAAACTATGAAAAGCCTTGTATGCATTGTGTGTAGAGTTGTTTACCAATACTTAAACAAATACATTTTGCTAGGATGAAGAAAGCTGAAAAAAAAAATGTCTGATTTCTTTTATTTAGGTAAATTCTTACTGAACCCCTTCATAGCAAAGTAACTTTACAAACATCTCTATCATAAACTTGGCACATATGAATTTTTAGGCTTGCATTGCTTCCCTTTGCAGACAAATTTCAACTCGGTCATAAACAAATGCTAACATTTCAATATTGGTGTTGTGTACAGACTGACGTATTAAGTATTTCTAAGTTCTTAGGTTTTTATTGACTGTTACAATGCATTTTTAATGCAGCATGTGCACATTGGTAAACTGCTCTAAAATTTAAACCACTACTATTGAAAGAATCTGAATGATATGCACAATTTTACTTACTTGTTTACTAATATTGCAATTATTTTTCCATTTCCTTTTTTTGGCTATCCCATTTCCGTGTTACTGTAGCATTTCTAAAAATGTTCTGAAGTGTTCTACAGCCTGTGTATTCTCAATAATAAAACACTCAGCTAATAAAGCAGTAAATAATAAATCTCAAAGCTCAAGTAAATGATAAACCAATAAAAAAATTGAAAAGGATATCTAATTGGGGTAAGCACAGTACCACTACCAGTATTACTTTTTTCAAAACAGGTTAATACTCAACTCTCCTTTAATTAGGGTATGCAGATTAATTTTGCACAAGGTTACTGTGAAATATTAGTGTAACAGGACAGTGTGGATGGTATATGAAAAAAAAAATTATTTATTTTTTTATTCTTCTATCATCTTTCCCTTTTGCATACCTGTGCTAATACCATAATAAACAGCTATCTGAATATACCGTGGGGCAAAAAAGTATTTAGTTAGCCACCAATTGTGCAAGTTCTCCCACTTAAAAACATGAGAGAGGCCTGTAATTTTCATCATAGGTATACGTCAACTATGAGAGACAAAATGAGAAAAAAAAAAATCCAGAAAATCACATTGTCTGATTTTTAAAGAATTTATTTGCAAATTATGGTGGAAAATAAGTATTTGGGCGACACGGTGGCGCAGTGGTAGCGCTGCTGCCTCGCAGTTAGGAGACCCAGGTTCGCTTCCCGGGTCCACCCTGCGTGGAGTTTGCATGTTCTCCCCGTGTCTGCGTGGGTTTCCACCGGGCGCTCCGGTTTCCTCCCACAGTCCAAAGACATGCAGGTTAGGTGGATTGGCGATTCTAAATTGACCCTAGTGTGTGCTTGGTGTGTGGGTGTGTTTGTGTGTGTCCTGCGGTGGGTTGGCACCCTGCCCGGGATTGGTTCCCTGCCTTGTGCCCTGTGTTGGTTGGGATTGGCTCCAGCAGACCCCCGTGACCCTGTGTTCGGATTCAGCGGGTTGGAAAATGGATGGATGAAATAAGTATTTGGTCACCTACAAACAAGCAAGATTTCTGGCTCTCACAGACCTGTAACTTCTTCTGTAAGAGGCTCCTCTGTCCTCCACTCGTTACCTGTATTAATGGCACCTGTTTGAACTCATCAATATAAAATACACCTGTCCACAACCTCAAACAGTCACACTCCAAACTCCACTATGGCCAAGACCAAAGAGCTGTCAAAGGACACCAGAAACAAAATTGTAGACCTGCACCAGGCTGGGAAGACTAAATCTGCAATAGGTGAGCAGCTTGGTGTGGAGAAATCAACTGTGGGAGCAATTATTAGAAAATGGAAGACATACAAGACCACTGATAATCTCCCTCGATCTAGGGCTCCACGCAAGATCTCACCCCATGGGGTCAAAATGATCACAAGAACGGTGAGCAAAAATCCCAGAACAACACGGGGGGACCTAGTGAATGACCTGCAGAGAGCTGGGACCAAAGTAACAAAGGCTACCATCAATAACACACTATGCCGCCAGGGACTCAAATCCTGCAGTGCCAGATGTGTCCCCCTGCTTAAGCCAGTACATGTGCAGGCCCATCTGAAGTTTGCTAGAGAGCATTTGGATGATCCAGAAGAGGAATGAAACCAAAATAGAACATTTTGGTAAAAACTCTACTCGTCGTGTTTGGAGGAGAAAGAATGCTGAGTTGCATCTAAAGAACACCATACCTACTGTAAAGCATGGAGGTGGAAACATCATGCTGTGGGGCTGTTTTTCTGCAAAGGGACCAGGACGACTGATCTGTGTAAACGAAAGAATGAATGGGGCCATGTATCGTCAGATTTTGAGTGAAAACCTCCTTCCATCAGCAAGGGCATTGAAGATGAAACATGGCTGGGTCTTTCAGCATGACAATGGTCCCAAACACACCGCCCGGGTAACGAAGGAGTGGCTTTGTAAGAAGCATTTCAAGGTCCTGGAGTGGCCTAGCTAGTCTCCAGATCTCAACCCCATAGAAAATCTTTGGAGGGAGTTGAAAGTCTGTGTTGCCCAGCGACAGCCCCAAAACATCACTGCTCTAGAGGAGATCTGCATGGACGAATGGGCCAAAATACCAGCAACAGTGTGTGAAAACCTTGTGAAGACTTACAGAAAACGTTTGACCTCTGTCATTGCCAACAAAGGGTATATAACAAAGTATTGAGATGAACTTTTGTTATTGACCAAATACTTTTTTTCCATCATAATTTGCAAATAAATTCTTCAAAAATCAGACAATGTGATTTTCTGGATTTTTTTTTTCTCATTTTGTCTCTCATAGTTGAGGTATACCTATAATGAAAATTACAGGCCTCTCGGAGTGCCAACACCAAGGAGCTGCTAAAGAAGGCGCAGCAGAGACTATTTTCTGAGAATTCTCAGAAAGAACCACCTCCCAAAAAATCTGCTCCTTGCTTTTTTATCATTGTTCCATCGAGAGTGTGCTCACGTACGGACTGTGTGTGTGGTACGGCAGCTTCACTTCCTCAGAAAAGAAAGCGCTCCACAGAGTCGTCAGGATAGCGGAGAGAACAATTGGTTGTACCCTCCCCACTCTGGAACAAATCTACACCTCCCGAAGCCGCAAAAAAGCAATAGACATTTCACAGGACTCATCACATCCCGGTCATTGCCTCTTCCAGCTTTTGCCATCGGGCAAGAGATACAGAGCTATGAAAACTAGGACAAACCGCCTTAAAAACAGCTTTTATCCGAAAGCAATCATGGCCCTGAACTCAGAATAAAACTGCTCCATATTATTCTTCCAATGTGCAATATAGACCGTAAGTCAACAAGTGCAATTTGTATATTTATTACTATTCGGTTTGTTATTATATTGTCTTCTTGTCTTTTTAACTCTTATTCCTCACAGTGAGTCGATTGCACCTTCAATTTCGTTGTTCCTTTGTAAAAGTGACAATGACAATAAAGATCTATCTATCTATCTGACTAAATACTTTTTTGCCCCACTGTACATGTTTGGTTAATAATTTACTAAAGAATACTTTGTGAATGCAGTTTATCTTAAAGTTTACCAAAAAACTAAATTAAGTACCACAGATATTACAAGAAAATGGTCAGACTGTTTCTTTATACATAAACCCAAAGTGCTAACAACAGTACAAAGGAAATTTTTGACTGGCACTCTCTATGGTCACTGGTTACAGTTAGCATGATAGAGGGTCTGATTAGTCAGAGAGTCAGTTAGATACTTTAGTCCTAATTTGCGTGTTAAAACAAATGAAAAATGACCGATGTTTGTGAATCTTTGGAGGGGAGTTGTTGGGCTTGACACACACTACAACTTCAATAATACAGGTGGCAAAGTTGCAATGCAGTACCACAAGCTGTGGATTGTCATTTTTATTAATATAACATCAGGAGAACGTTTTAATTAAAGACCTATACAAAATGTATGTGTGTCACAGAAAGCAGTCAACAACAGAGTAGGAAAGACACAAAGTTCTCATTTCAACATTTTCAACTGTAGGTCAATTCAAGATCAGAGCTACCAGATTCCTAAAAGTAACCATTCAAGATTTGAACATGAATGTCATTTATACCTTAAGAAACTTTTAAAATAATAGATGAAAATGCTTAAATTTTAAATGTTACCCACATATGGGTTTCATCAAATTATAAAAAAAAATTACAAAACTGAACATGCTATGAACAAAAAATGCTTTTAATCATTACTTAGTGTTTTAGTTAATGGAGTGAAAAAGAGGGCAAGAAAGAATATCCTGAACAATGAGATTAACTGTGATTGAAGTGAATTAATTTTTACAGACTTAACTTTGTTTTGCCACATTCTTCCAAAGAAACAGCCTTTTAGGCATTAGTACTTTCTTTATAATATTTGCAAAACTTTAAATGCCAAAAACCTTAAAATTTTGTTTATAAGTTGTTTATGTACTTAGTATCTACTGGGAACTAGGCTGCAGATACACTGAACTACTTGCTACTTCCTACATGTGTGCAGACTCCACCTGTTATATCCGCAGGCCGGTTTTCTTTTGCTTCTTTTGGTTTGTCATTATAATTGTATTTAAAACGGCAAATCATATGTCCTTAGAAATGTCATTAAAAACATCACTTACTGTCTTTAGATCCAGATGTGTCCATGGGGAAATGCATAGTGCAACTACCAATTCTAAAGGCCTAATTGGAAAGAACACTGGAAAAATTGAATAGTGCCAAGGAACCTAGATTCCATATTTAAAGAAATAGATTTTCATTTTAAGGGAAGAGAAATGGAGAGGGGATGGAGATCTGAAATAAATTACATTTAAAATGAAAGAATAAAATATGACATAAACCAGAAGCCAATGTATGTATTGTATGTGCCACTTTACTCCAAATACACTGTGATACACAAGTATAAAAGAGAGACAGAAACATTGCTAGTGCATAAATTTCAAAATGAGAGATTAGTCAAACGCTCCCTCCTTACTCAAATGAAGAAAAAAAGTTGTAATGGTACTTAAAAAAAAAAAAAAGTTTTTCTTTTGTGTCAAACTTTTTCAGGATTCAAACTAGAATTACCAGAGCCTACGAAAAAACTCGTAGATCCGGCCCACCTTAAATCGCTTCTTAAATCCGTTCACACCTCTCCGCCAGCATCCTTTGTCCTCTAAATGTGCTGATAAAAGACAAGCTGCCACCAGCCGGCTATTCCATCCCCCCACCGATTTAGAACGTGCGCGAACTTTTCCCAGCTCATGCCTTGATTGATTATCTGGGAGTGAAGTGCAGTTTTAGAGTGGAAATAATAGATCGTTATTTGGAACACACGCATTTCATGTGTGTTCCGTTTCTACAGTAATCTGTGTAAACACATTGTTAAAACAGAAACTTTTTCATATTTTAGTAATAAATGTTATAAAATGTAGTAGGCATAAACTATAGAATGTGTAAAGCCTGAGTTCCAAAGATCAAATAAACACTTTCACAAAAGCTTCAATGCTGACACAACAGTTTCCCTGGCGTAGCGCGCTAAGATTTGCCTCTCACAGCGCAGCAGCTTTGCCGTGCCTCACAGAACTGAGTTCGATTCCCCGCTGGCGATAAAGTGTTGCTTTTTTTTTCTTTTTCTTTTTAACCTCAAACGGACATAAGATTTATAAATTGGTATGCACTGTCAGTTAATGAGATTGTTATATTTTCATGTGGGATGCTCCTTTTAAAATAGTTTTTTAACAATTGAGACTGCAATTAACATGAACAATTGCCCCTATAACTGTTATTTTTAAGATCCATAACACACAGACAGACAAAGCACTGCGTAATAGAGAGACAGACAGGCAGAGATATATAAACAGGGAAGCCACATGTACTGAAAGAAAAAAAAGATCAACATGTGCGTTGTTCCTGCTGCACTGAATAAGCTCACGTGCTCTAACATCACCCCTCCCCCATCTGACTCTCTAAGTAACAGCACAAGTACAGACACAAACGAAGTGCATTTGTGTACTGTATAATATTAGCAAAAAGAGCAGCTTACTACTGAAAATGGCAAATATAGGAGTGAGTGGGGATCGAACCGGGGACTCTTGATTACACTTGGTTTGCGTCTGTACTTGTGCTGTTACTTAGAGAGTCAGATCGGGGGGAGGGGTGATGTTAGAGCGCGTGAGCTTATTCAGTGCAGCAGGAACAACGCACATGTTGATCTTTTTTTTTCTTTCAGTACATGTGGCTTCCCTGTTTATTTATATATCTCTGCCTGTCTGTCTCTCTATTACGCAGTGCTTTGTCTGTCTGTGTGTTATGGATTTTAAAAATAAGGACAGTTGTTCATGTTAATTGCAGTCTCAATTGTTAAAAAAATATTTTAAAAGGAGCATCCCACATGAAAATATAACAATCTCATTAACTGACAGTGCATACCAATTTATAAATTTTATGTCCGTTTGAGGTGAAAAAGAAAAAAAAAAGCAACACTTTCTCCCCAGCGGGAATCGAACTCAGGTCTGTGAGGCACGGCAAAGCTACTGCACTGTGAGAGGCAAATCGTAGCGCGCTACGCCATGGAAACTGTAGTATCATCTTTGAAGCTTTTGTGAAAGTGTTTATTTGATCTTTGGAACTCGGGCTTTACACATTCTATAGTTTATGCCTACATTTTGTAATATTTATTACTAAAATATGAAAAAGTTTCTGTTTTAACAATGTGTTTACACGGATTACTGTAGAAACGGAACACGCATGAAATGCGTGTGTTCCAAATAATGATCTATTATTTCCACTCTAAAACTCCACTTCACTCCCAGATAATCAATCAAGGCATGAGCTGGGAGAAGTTCGTGCACGTTCTAAGTCGGTGGGGGGATGGAATAGCCGGCTGCTGGCAGCTTGTCTTTTATCAGCACATTTAGAGGACAAAGGATGCTGGCGCAGAGGTGTGAACTGATTTAAGAAGCGATTTAAGGTGGGCCGGATCTATGAGTTTTTTCGTAGGCTCTGGTAATTCTAGTGTTAAAGACAACAACAATCAACAGACCACACTGGCAAGCAAAATTTTGCAGTATTGAAAGCACCACAAGGCAATACCACAAACGTTTCTATCCACCTGAAGCCCCAGTATAAAATACAAAATGAAGCAGTTATGAAGTCAAAGGAAATTCTATTGCAACCCAATCACCATATATAGCTTTACAAACCTAGACGACATAGTGGGCACACTGTTTACTGCATTCCTGCATCAATCTCAGTAAGGGCATAAGAGATATCAGATGCAATGCCTAACTTTAGAAAATATATCGCTCCCATTAATTCTAGGAATTAGGATTTAAGAAAAATGATTAAAGACTGTGACAGATGGCACTCAATCTCAACTTGCAACTGTTTTTTCCTCACTGTTTTCAGATGTCAAAGAAAAACTTAAGCAGACCGAGAACTTTTCTAGCAATGAGTAATTTATGGTGTAGCACAGCCATGAATCCTTATTTTACATGAGCTTAAAAGTTACAGTAATTTTAATAGTGCACACATTATGCTGAGAAGCCCTTGACTACAAATTGAGGTTTTCCCTGTTGATCGCAAGAGTAATAATAACAGTATGCATTGTGGAACTGGCAAGAGAAGTTAAGCTATATGGCAAAAGGTAAAAGTCATTTCTTTTAACAGAGAGCAAAGGATCAGTTGTTTTAAGTACAGGTTATATTTTTCAGTAGATATTTGCTTTATAGTCATATTCAGTGTTATTAAGTATAATCATAACGATATATCAAAATCATAAAAACCATTGCATAGCTGCAGTTAAATGAAAAAGGTTAGTTTTCCATTACACTGCCATGTAACAAAATAAAACTACCAGTCAACATTGCAGACTAGTGTGTTCAGAACCATTGATTCATTTTACAAACATACACACTTTTTGCATTCTTACTAAAACATTTATGTAAGACTCTATGAGATTATTGCATTTTATTTTTTTAAATATACTTAAATTAAGCTTGATTACATTTTAAAAGAAATGCATCCATAAGTTGTTTAAAAAAAAATCAAAAATCAAAAGTGTAAGTTAATAAATATGCATGCTGCAAGAATCGTAAGTTAGAACCATGATCTTATCTCTGTCTCTGTGTGAAAAAAATATTCTTCCCATTTAACACTAGAATTCCTGAAGGCTACAAAAAAAACTTGTAATCCCAGGCCACCTTAAATTCATTTGCACCTTTCCAGTAGAGTCTTTGTTTTGTAAATGTGTCGATCAGCACAAGCAGCAAGCAGACTGCTATCCCATCCCCCCAGAGCCACAGCTCAACTCGGGCAAAAAGTGCTCCCAGCTCAAGTTTTGTTTATCTGGGTGTGAGGTGCCTGCAGTTGTATAGGGTAAATAATATATTGTTATTTGGAACACATGCTTTCATGTGTGTTCCATGTCTACAAAGATCTATGTAAATGTAGGATGACAGGAAATGCCAGGGATTACGACTTTTTTCGTAGGCTTCAGGGATAATAGTGTTAATCATGAATTGTATAACCCTAGCACATTAGTTACAATACTCGATTAGCCCAAGGCACAGCACATTTTGGGAAACTACAAAGAAACCCCAGGACATTATGGAGTAATTGGACACATTAATGCCCATTTGGTTCAAAAACAAACTCTCATTATTTTAAAAGCCTCAGGTTTCAGCATTGCATTAAACCTTAGTATTTCTTGAGTTCTGTCTTGATTGGTGTAACACAAAAACAGAACTTCAGAAAAGACCATCTTGTCAGTTTCTCCCACAACTTAGCTCAAAGTTTATTAAATGTGATCTGTACATCAGGTTGGTTATCCTCTTCTATGTTGATTGCAGTAATATGGACAACAGCAACTGGATACAACTAGCAAGGAGTAGAAATCTTCAACTTGAAGACTCATATTTGTACTTCTCTTTACTTGTGGTACTATGTGAACTAACAATGCTTACAAGTATAGATTTAGGCATCCTAAAAGGTAATTTCCCTAAGCTGTTCAACCTGAAAAGCATCGTCTTTGCCTAACCTCAAAATGTGTTTGGTTAACCATCTAACCAGCTCTCTTTTTTGTAGACTGTAAAATTAATATTAACTAAAGGTTATAGTTAATGACTATTGTCTCTCCTTTCTGTTAACAATCCCTATGTTTTATTAAGGCTAAGTCTTTACCAAGCATGGTTTACCTACAGTATTTACATTTTTACAACTTATTAACTTATAAAGTGTGCTTATAATTTTAGACATGACTATCAAGTATTTCTGATTACATCCATAATAACTGTTTCCATTGCAATGCTTTCCATAAAAACAGATTTTTCATAAAGTCAAGGATAAAAAACAAAAACAGATTATCTCAACATTTAGCAGGGAGCCGCAAGACATGAAGAGCACAATAACTGAATTGTAAAATAACTTGTAAAAATGTTCATTGTATTAGTAATATCTTCCTGATGGATTTGAAAAAATGAAGAAAAAAAAAACTGTTACCTTCACTACCACTGGCTATGAAGTCTTCATTATGGCCTCCAAAACATGAATGGATGGTATAAAAGCCTTGTGTAACTCCTTGATATTTCCTTACTAAAACACGATCTTGCAAGTCCCATAAGTGAACTCCCTAAAAAGAAAAAAGGGACATATGTTTTAATACAAGCTGTTTAATATATCACACAAAGGAAAAAGCAGAAACTTTTTAAAGTATTTAAAAATATTCTAATCAGGAAGCAAGACGGTATATATTTTACTCCTCATGCTTCATTATATATGACAGGATGAAAGGCAACACATCATTGGACTAAAATGAAAATTTGGTTGAAGTGGTGTTTTTCAATTAAAATTTCTTGAAGTGAAAGGAGTGCAACATGCACCTGACTCTTCATCACTGTGGCACAACCCTAACAGAAAACTCTCACTCACAATCTGATTAAGTACTTGCAAGAATGCAGTAGCAGGACCAATTTGCTGGTCAACCATCTAAAATATCTATTTACTTACTAGGGGAGGAACATACTCTCAAATGTAAAGATACCAACTCATGTCCTCACTGCACAACACTTGGCAGCTAATAGTTCCATTATCGACTTCAAACAGAATAATGCATTGCTCATAACACGAGACTAGATGCTTTCCAAGCCTTAACTACATTTTACCATTCTGTTGAAGAAAATCATGAAAAGTAAAAGAGGCACGATAGATACTTAGCAAAGTTCTAAGCCTGCTTTAATCAAAATCAACTTAACAGTTCAAATAGCACTGGTCCCTCTCTGTTCTAGTTCCTTTCCAGATGGGCGGAGTATAATCCCCTGGGTAACTGGAATACACACTCCAGTAACATTTATATAAAAAAAAAAGTGGTGATCCCAAAGAACTGCTTCTACCATCTACATAAGAAAGACACCTTAACCATGGCACGTTTGCAATTATTTCAGTGCTTCCAACATTTTTGTCTGAAACTGAATCAACTACCTAGTGTTACCACTATGGAGTGTTTTTTTTTTTTTTTTAAATAAGCTGCCACTGTGGCTTAAATCGCAGAAATGCACTCAACCCCAATAATCTGATAATGTTTCCTCTTCTAAATTTGAGATCTTTAAAGGATTCTTTCAAACTCTTGATGAAACCTGCAGAAGAGATCAATGTTTACTCACACCGACTGAGGGAGACCTGGGAAATGTTCCAACTAATCTTATGAACCTCTGAGGCTAGTTGAAAGTCACTCTGCAAAGCATCCATATAGACAGAGCTTTTCTTCAGTGAATCCTTTTGCTGCTACCTTCATGACAGGTCAGTTCAGGTAGCATGCAATGGTACAGCATGTTGCCGCACCCACCACATGACAAAACAGCTTGAATCCTGGTTGGCAACCCCCCAGGCAGACACGAGGTCCAGTCCCATCCTCTGGAAATGACCATCTATTTGCCGCAGCCAGGTGTTGTGGGCATACCCTTGGCCTGGTCCAGCCTGTTGGGTCCTCAACAGTGAGGATCCTGCGAGCCTGATCACATTCGGGGAATCGCGCCACATGACCGTATAGTGCCATAGTTGACACTTCCTCACAATGCAGGTAATGTCCCTCACTTAGGACTCCATGAGCAACTGCTCGTTTGACACAAAGTCAAACCAGCAGTACCCAAGAATTCTTCAAAGAGACACAGTACCAAAGGAGTCCAGTCTTGGTCTCAAGTCACTGGATAGCATCCATGTCTCGCAACCATACAGCAAAACAGAAAACACCAGGGGCCTCATGTATAACGCCGTGCGTAGAACTCACACTATAACATGGCGTAAGCACAAAAGCGGGATTGTGCGTACGCACAGAAAAATCCAGATGCAGGAATCTGTGCGCACGCATACTTTCACGTTCTTCTACTACATAAATCCCGATTTGCGTGAAAAGTAACGCACGTGCACGCGCCTTCTGTCCTGCCCCAACTCCTCCCAGAATTACGCCTCTTTGAATATGCAAATCAATATAAACAGCCTTCTGTGAAAAGACAATGGGAAAAGCACGGGAGAAAATATAAGAATTTCAGCGAATACCAAGTGGAGGCAAAGGAAAAACGTACTATTTGTTGGTTTAAACAGTGGTATAATCAACAAAAGGAAGCTGATCGAGTGACAGAGTGTCGGAAAAACTTGAAGCCTCAACTTCACAAAGTCGCACAGTGCCCGAAATAAAAAAGAAATCACATATCAAAGTCGCCGTGAAAAGGCGAGTCGTAGCCCACCGTCTGAGTGTCATATGAAAGCGTATTAGGGTACAAACAAAAAACATAGGCACACAGTGGGAAAAAAGCACGAAATGTCAACTTTAATCTCGAAATTTCCACTTTAATCACATAGTTTATTTTACAATTAAAGTAGAACATCATAAACTTCATCTTAAAATCGTTTATTTTACTAGTTTCTCAAGTAGCATGTTAAATGCTTTTTTCTGTGTTCGATCTTCTATGTGCTCTATATGTGTGAATCACTACGTGCTTCCGTTTTTTCTCTTTCTCCGACAGGACACAGAATGCATTACATTCGAGATATTACAGCTCTCTGAATAATTAAAATACTGAGATGTATACGTGATATCATTTTCATGATGATAGGAATGAAAGCATGTTATTAAACATGGGAACACGGTGGCGCAGTGATTGTTCATATCTCACGCAAGAGGCTTGCTGCACCATGTGCGACCTTCGATGAAATAATTTATTACAGAAGTACTGTCTCTTTCAAACATACTAACCTCCAATTCCTGTCCATACTTTTCTTTCTCCAATCGCCACACAATCAGCTCTGTAATAGACGTTAAGCCATCTGTAAGCTTAGAACGCCGATTCTTCAAAACATTTAAGGAACATTGAAATATCTTCGTAGTACATGTTTAATTATTCTATTCGTCTATCCTTCCAGTGTCGTGTCAGCACCAGCAAGAATACAGCGCAAGGCAGGAGCTATCCTTGAACCAGCTATACGCTGCGGCACCGTGTCCTCACATGTTTAATTATTAGCAATACAGATTATTTAAATGAAGTTAAAGTTTTATCTGTATACTATAAGCAGCATATTTTGCTGCATTTCATCTTAAAAATGATATTGTCATCATATGCGCTTTATAAAGTGGCGCAGGTTGTGCAATATTATAACTGTAGTGCAAGTTTACAGTGAGGTGATTGAGTGCGTTTATAGTTCTTGGGATGAAACTGTTTCTGAAACGCGAGGTCCGTACAGGAAAGGGTTTGACGCTTTTTGCCGTGGTTGAGGTAGTGTGTACTTGAAACTGTATACCGATAATTCTCTTTCCCATCAGCTGCTGCTGTGATTCACACTCAGATACAGTGATATAAATACTCCGAGTGGTGCAGTGAGAGTAATATGGAAAAAGATGATCTGCTGTGGCAACCCCTAATGGGAGCAGCAAAAAGAAGAACAAGATGCAGTGAGCGTAACAACGCTAAAGCAGTTATGGTATATGGAATACTATGGCTATTCCCTGGCCCATTATATTGCAGCAGGTTAATTACAATCAGATGCATTACACTAATAAACAATATGCAGTTAATTTCAGTGTATTTATAAAGCCGCGTCAGGAATGTGGAGCTAAGAAAGAAAGGATGAGCACACAGGAACAGTAGTTTGACCATTCTGTGGACCATTATATTGTTACAGGTTAATTACAATCAGATGCATTAAATTTATGAACGATATGCGGTTAATTTCAGTGTATTTGATAAAGCCGCCGCCGTGGATGTGGATCTAAGAAAGAGTAACCACACAGGATCAGTAGCACTGCTTTGACGCTGGGTGCCGCCAGTCTGCAAAACCGGGCGGATAAATTGCGTACACCAAGGAATGAGTTACCGTGGAAATGTGCGTGGCTTTACGCCAAGTTTAGGTTTTATACATCGCGATTTGAGCATGGAAAGGTTCGTACGCAACATTTCTGTGCGTACGCACCATTTATACATGAGGCCCCAGGACTCTAAAGACTTGGACCTTCGTCCTTTTGCAAAGATATTGGGAGCACCACACACCCATTTCCAGTGACCTCATGTCCTCCAAAGGTCTCCCAATCGGTCTACTGACTTCACAGGAAGAGTCATCAGACATGAATGTCACTGCCAAGGTAAATAAACCTCTCGACAAGGTCAACGCTCTCTCTGCAGACAGGCACACTACTGATGGCTATGCACAAGAGGTCATTAAAGGCCTGGATCTTGGTTTTTATCTACTCACAAGCCCAGACACTCAGACTCCTCATTCAGTCTCTCTTGAGCCCCAATCAGAGCCTCAAGTGACTCTTCGAAGATCATAGCAGTCAAGATCAGTGAATCTCTCTTCACCAACAGATGCCCCATGGCCGATGGACCCCATGACCCTGCACAACACCAAGTCCATGCAAGCACAGAACACAGTAGTAGCAAGAACACACCCCTGATGAACCACCTAGTTTTTCCATCAACTGGGAATAACGCAAAGGTTCCGATTCTACTCTGCAAATCACTCACAGAACCAGTGTATGGGCCGGCCACGATATCCAGCAACTTTGAGAGGACTTCTCAAAGCCTCAGGAAGTCCCACGGGGCAACTCAATTAACTGCGCTGAACGCTTTACGAAAATCAACAATGGCTGCAAAGAAACTGTCAATATTCGCATTTACTTTCCATGAGAACCCTCAGTGCCAGGATGCCGTCGATGGCAGACTTCTTAGGTGTAACCAAATTGCTCCAGTCGCTAGTAGGTGAGCAAGTGATCATGGATCCTATTGAGAATGACCCTATGAAGGACCTTACCCAGCAACAAGAGCAGTGCTATCTCCTTGTAGTTGCTGCAATTCAGGAGATCACCCTTCTCTTTCCAGATAGGGATGACAAGTCCCGTTTTCCAGTCAGTTAGGATGACGCCAGTCTCCCAAATGGAAGCAGACTGCTTGCAATGCCAGGAGAACAGCCTTACCACCAGCCTGGAGAAGTTCACCTCAGATACCACAGATCCCTGCAGCCTTTCCTATCCTGTTTATAATGTTAAGCTGCATACGGCCCTGCAAGCGGGCCTCCAGCTTCGGTCCCAATTTGAGGCGGCCCATCCTGGTAGGCATAGTGCACAGAATCACTTATGGCTCACTAGAGTTGCCAGCATGAAAGGTTAAGTTATTTGAGAATCAAACTTATGAACAAATGCAGCTGCTAAGCATTTATAAACCAGATCACCATTTCCCGTCTAAAAAAACTTCCAAAACGTATGGGCTCGATTCACATGACAGGAGCACAAATCCAATCACTAAGTTTCAGCATAATGTACTCTGGTACAAATTACACACATCTCAGCTCAGAGTTTGTTAATGAACAAATCCACCACTAATCAATCTGATTCATATCAGGCCATTCCCCCCAATGACACCCAGACACATGCATTTATCATTCCCCAGGGGTATGATGAACTTTTTCACATTAGAAAACCTTTGATGAGAATATACCATTCAGACAATCAAGACTGCCAATCCTATTCATCTAATTTCTCCAAAGTCAGGTTTTGAAAGTCATAGTTCTAAAACCTAGTAACCTATTTGGTAACTTTTTCCATGTGCCTATACTTGTCCAACTGCTAAACCAACAGCCTTTAAAAAGGTTGAACATCCTGACTAGCACATAAGCATATGCATTTGGTATTCATCGCATTTTGAAGAGAAAAAATTGCTGCAGTACCTGTCATTTGTTTGGAACTCGTCACACTTCCTAGATCTTGTATGCGTTGAGACACTGTGACACACACGCCCCTATCAGTATATACAAAGGACCATGCCTTAATCTCGGCATAGCTCTCATTCAGTGCTCTATTCCTTGTCCAAGTACGTAAAATTGTGGGTACTAAGAAGGATGGTGATAACAGGCAACAGAAAAGAAAATTAGTTAGAACCACGATATGGTAGAAAAAAAAAGAAATATGAGAGTGGTATCTCTGTGTCTAATGCCAAGAACAACCATGTTCACCATTGTGAAAAATAAAGAGGCCATCAAGCAGTTGATGTAACTAAAGAACTGAAAGTTTTGACACTAGAGGAAGTGGAAAAATTGTTGTTGATCTGGCTAAATGAAAAACAGCTGGTCATAGTATTTCAGAGGCCATCATTTGTGAAAAAGCAAAACTGCTGCATGCCAATCTGTTGAAAAACAAGCATGGAATGAGTGCTGATAGTAGTGAAGTGTTTAAAGCCAATCATGGGTGATTTGATAACATATATAAAAGTGTGGTGAGACATGGACAGGCATCCAGTGCAAACAAAAATGCTGCTAATGAATTTGCTCATGAGGTTAAGCACTATGTACAGGCTGAGAGTTTAATTCCCCAGCAAGTGCTCAATTGTGAGAAGACAGGTTTGTTCTTAGAAAAAAATGTCCAAGATCATTTGAGAGAAGTCGTTACCACGGCACAAGACAAAGGAGGACAGGCTAACTCTGTTTTTGTGTGGGGATGCAAGAGGGGATTTAAAAATTAAGCCTCTGTTAGTCTACCACAATGAAAACCTGTGATGTGGAGGACTAATAGTAAAGCATGGGTCACCAGGCATTTCTTCATGGACTGGATGAATGAAATGTTTAGCCAAACTTAAAAATAAAAATATTTACACAAGAAAGATTTGGCTCTGAAGACTCTGCTTGTTTTGGACAATGCTCCTGCTCACCCTCCAGGCTTGGAGGACAACTAGTTGGAGGCATTTAACTTCATCACTGTGGGGCTCTTGCCCCCTAATACAACTATTCTGATCCAGCCCAGATCTGGGGATGTGGGTTCGCTTCCCGGGTCCTCCCTGTGTGGAGTTTGCATGTTCTCCCCATGTCTGTGTGGGTTTCCTCCGGGTATTCCTGTTTCCTCCCACAGTCCAAAGACATGCAGGTTAGGTGGATTGGCGATTCTAAATTGGCCCTAGTGTGTGCTTGGTGTGTTTTGAAAATGTCCTAAGTAACATATTGGGGGGTTCACGGTGGCGCAGTGGTAGCGCTGCTGCCTCGCACTAAGGAGACCTGGGTTCGCTTCCCGGGTCCTCCCTGCGTGGAGTTTGCGTGTTCTCCCCGTGTCTGTGTGGGTCCGGTTTCCTCCCACAGTCCAAAGACATGCAGGTTAGGTGGACTGTCAATTCTAAATTGGCCCTAGTGTGTGCTTGGTGTGTTTGTGTGTGTCCTGCGATGGGTTGGCACCCTGCCCGGGATTGGTTCCTGCCTTGTGCCCTGTGTTGGCTGGTATTGGCTCCAGCAGACCCCTGTGACCCTGTGTTCGGATTCAGCGGGTTGGAAAATGGATGGACGGATGATCCAGCCCATGGACCAGCAGGTCATCTCTTAACATAAAAAAAAAACAAAAAAAAAACCACTGTACATGGAAGTGCTTCGAAGTGAACTCAGACACAGCAATGACTAAGATAATTCTGGAAGAACCATTTTTATATCCTCCAATGCGTGAATCTTATTAAGGCCTGGGGGGATGCTTCTTACAGGACCATGACCACTGCCTGGAGGATACTGTGGCCAGAAGCTGCAACTCAGAGGACTTTGAAGGCTTTAAGACTAAGCCTAGGCCTAGGCCTACAGGCATTGTGGAGGATAATGCGACTCTGGGGTAGTCCATTGGAGGTCAATGCTGATGATGTGGAGGAGCTAATTGAGGAGTATAAAGAAGAGCTCAGCACAGTGGATCTACAGAAGCTTCAGAGAGAGCAGCAACAGATAGCGGCTGAGAAACTGTCTTCAGATGAGGAGAAGGTACCTGCAAGGGAGGATTGTCCCCAGTTCATTAATCAAGAAAATGTGGGAAAAATGGGTGAAAGTGCAAAATTGTGTTGAAAAAATATCACAAGCTATAAGCCAGGGGTCTCAAACTCAAATTGGCTTCAGGCCACTGCTGGTATTGTCATGTCATACAGGGGCCACATGAATGTTCAAGTACAACAAGATATAATATTCTTTAAATCTATTTTTACTTCCATTACTAACATATTTTTCAAAAAGCAAATTGTACTCTAAATACATTACTTTTAAATGTGCAATTCTTTTTTCACTTAAATTAACAAAACTTTGCATTAACCCAACAAATGTAATACTGAATACATTTGAACTTATATTCTATTTCTGGCCAGAAACCTGGTAGCATTTTTGCTCACACAGCCTTGCCACATTTGCCCTAAAGGAGTTTACAGTGAGTACAGCTGAGCATAGCTTTAAGATTAGCATCAGTAAACCTACACCTGTACTTGCATTTATTAAAGTTCATAGTTGAGAAATGTTTCTCACACAGATGTACTTCCAAAAATGCACATTACCTGACTTGAACACTTTGGAATCTCTGGAAAGGATGGAGGTAATTCTCTCTCTGAACTTCGAGTTTAACTCACTATTGCACTGCAAGTCGATAAGTTCCATTTGGAACAAACTTGGAACACTCTGCAAATCAGTTGAAAAGGGGTCTGTAAACAGCTGCAAGGTGTTGTGGTGTGACCTAAAGTCAGCAAAATGGTGATTAAATTCCTAGGTAGGTTTTCAGTAGCAGATGTATATGTATCACTCCTGAATGCTGTGCCATCCCCCACAAGAAATCTAAACGATAGGAAATGAGTGAGACTTTTGGCAGAAAGCTGTGTTTCCATAATTTAAATTTTGTGGTGAAGGATTTCCCACTTTCATGAGCTGATCAGGACCCTGGAGCTTCAAGTTAAGTATGTTCAGCTCCTGTGTAATGCCCACTAAGAAAGCAACGTCCATGACCCATTGTGGATCTTCCAACTCAGGAATTCATTCTGCCACCTGCCATGAAATTTTTCAACTCTGTTCTCAACACAAAAAATCTCTTCAAGATATTTTCCCTGCTGAGCCAGCACACCTCAGCAAAGTACATCACCATAAGTTGACCATTTAGTTCTTCTAAAAAAAAAAAAAAAAAAAAGCTCTGAACTGGCAATGCTGTAAACTACTTGAACTGATGTAATTAATACATTTCAAAACAACAGACATGACATGTTCAAATTTTAAGCATTTGCTGCACAGTGCTTGTTGATGAATAATGCAGTGTAAAACTACTGCTGGATCAGCTTTTTCCTCTTGTAATTTTTTTTTTTTTTTAAACTTTAGCTTTCTCGCATAACTGATCATAAATGTCATTTGATAACGCGCCTATTTGCTCCGCCATGGTGTTTGCTGATAGTGGCTTTCAACATACAGTCCTTAAGAAACTGCCCTTCGGTGAATGGCTTTCCTGCCTTAGCGATTAACTCACTTACCTTATAACTTGCTTCCACCGGCCCATCACCATCCTCCTTTGCTTTGCGAAAAAGAAATTTGCTGTAATTTCATGCCTTTTTGTAGCTCCGTAGCTAGTTTTTCCCTCTCTTCTCCCTTATACTTATCATACTGTTCTCCGTGTTTAGTCAAGTAATGACGTTTAAGATTACATTCCTTCAAAACAGCGACTTTTTCTTTACATATAAGACAGGTGGCATTTCCACTGAATTCCACAAAAAATACTGTAATTTCCATCTTTCGCAAAATTGTCTGTGTTCAGCATCCACCTTCCTTTTTGATTGAGACTTTTTTTTTTTTTAAATGACAACCAAGCAAATGAATTCCAAAAAAAAAAAAAAATTAACTCATCTTCTTTTTATCAAAAACTGCACATTTACACCAAATGACGGAACTGAAAGATTTGTTAATATGAAATGTTTTTTTAATTTGAAATTATTATTTTTAAACTAGTTTGGACTTAAACGAGGAAATAAAGGAAGTAGGCGAAAAAAGTTAAATTTACCGTTCACGGAACAAATCACATTATTTTGTTGACATCATACCTTATAAAATGTAGATTTTTTTTGTGATCTAAAAATGGTACTCATTGTTTTTGCAAATCATTGTGCCTTCTGGAACAAATTAATGATGAGTACCAAGGTACCGCTGCAATGATGATTCTTGCCAAGTTCTGAAAAAATTCTGAATAGATTGTCACTGTTTTTTTTTTTGTAAATATAAATAATGTAGAACATTAGCATCCCATTGCTTTATAACAGATGGACTGGAATTCTTTCAGTTGAGCAAAGTAAATCTTTGTGCCAAGTAGTGTGGGATAAAATATTACAACCATTTTTTTTTTTTATTTTGGTAGAGCTCTAAATATTGCCATCAAGACATCCGGAATGATTTTAAATCCAAGGTTAACAGAGATTTTTGCCCAAAAATGTTTACATGTAGGGCTTTCCCCAAATACAGGAACTTCACAACATCGTACATAAGTTGAATTTTGTCCTGGGTGCATTTTAGATTAAGATGTTTGCAAACAGCAATCAATGTTTAGTTGAATTATGGTATGCTTGGTGCATACTGAACTGGAATGAATTTTAGGAAAGGATGCATTCCATTTTGTTTTATATATATTCTGGAAATACTTTCTGAAATTTCTACACTATCCAGTATCACCTCAGGGATAGTTATGGGCGAGATAGTCTAGTACCTTTTTTAGCCTATGACGCAGAAATCATTTTCTAGTTTAATCGCAATACACTCTATAGTATAGGAGAACACAGAGTTGAGGTTTAAAATAGAAGCCCACTGAATACTAGACATGTAATTGAGTAATATTCTTCTGTTAAGTCTTCCATTCTGTATTCAAAGTATCAGTACATTTGAAATTTAATTTCTAGCACAGAATGAGCTCTTAACAGATTTTTCATGTACATTAATTTTAAATCTTTCTGAATAACCTGACTCGGCTGTTTACTATGCTGCCACTGAATGAATAAATAGTATTACACTACGTTCTTTTTATCTTTAAAAATAAGCAGCAGTCCTGACAGTTATTTAAATAAAGATAAAGATCTTATATTTAATCACAGGTTTAGCCTGCTATGTAATTTATAGCACTTACCCACAATCAACACATAAATGAAACTGTGTTGGCAGAGGACAAAAAAATTCAGCTCTCTGCTAAAACAAGTTATTTGTTTAATTTAATACAGTAAAACTTATGTTTCATTTACAATGGAAGGAAACTTATAATTCATGCAGTTAATCGAGAACAGATAAAGCTTATAAAGGTTATCACAATAGCTTACTGCAAAATGGTGGTCAATACATACATTAAAGAGATATATTAAAGAAATTCAAAATACACAAAAAAGATAGTAGTTTACAACTAAAACATAATTCTATTTGATGTGGGAACTTGATGGTTTATCTTATATTTGGGGTCTATTCACTGGTAGATTTTTGGTAGTCTCTAAATCAACTAAAAAGGCAGTTGAAAAGTAATTCTGAATGAAGTTAATTAGTATTCTGTATAAACAGAGTAGGAAACTATTTTATCAGAGGTTCTATTGGAAAAAAAGAATATTAAAAAACATCTTTGTGAAAGGTTATGTTTAGAAAAAAGTTGTGCACCTTAAACATACGAGGTGCGACAATTTAATTCCCGGAATGCACCTTTAAAAAACATATGTGGAACTGTACACTAGTGGCTAGTCAACTTCAAAGTACTCCCCTTGTGCATCTATACACCGTCTTAAACTACATTCCCATTTCTGGGAGCACGCCTGGAACTCATTTTCCGAAATACTTTTGTGCAGCTGTCTCACATTCTGTTGGATATCAGTTATATTACAAAGTCTTTGTCCTTTCAGCGCAGCTTTTAATTTTGGAAAGAGCCAGAATTCACAGGGAGCTAAGTCAGGTGAATAGGCAGGATGACCTAATTGGGTAATTTTTTGGCCAGAAAGTCTCTCACAGTGAGTGGACTTAGCGCATTGTTATATAATGAATGATCCACTTGTCAGTCCACAATTCAGGTTTTTTTTTTTTTTCTTCTTCGAACAGAATCTCAATCACTTCAGTACCTCAAAATAGCATTGTTGGTTGGTTGATTGGTTGTCACTGTTCAATAAATTCTTGGTGGACTATTCCCTTGTGATAGAAAAAACACACCAGCATGGTCTTAAACTGTGAGCATGACATGCATGCTTTTTTAGGGTATGGTGAACCTGGGATTTCCATTGTATGTTCCATCACATCTTCTCTCCCATCTTTGAGCCTCTTATGCCACTCAAACACCCTCGACTTTTCCATAGCATCTTCACCATATGCCACTTGCAACAGCTGTAATGTTTCAGTAGCGCATTTGCCAATTTTCACACAAAATTTAATATTAATAAGTTTTGATCAACCATTTTTACACCAAAGTGTACATGCAGATATCTATTACCTTCCCAATAGCTAACTAACAACTGGCTCGATCAGCCTGCAACTTACACACCTATTAGTTCAAACATCTTCAAACACAAATACTCATGTGATTTCGATACAATTACATCATGGGTGACCCTACGCAGCCATTCCGGGAATTAAATTGTCATACCTCATACATATTATTAGTATAAAAGACCCTGACGGTCTTCAGTGTTCTCCTTAGCATCTTTTAGCCAGGTGCTCCGCCCGGCTAATTTAGGTGAGCACCCGGCTGTCATCTCGCATGACATTGCGAAATGACAGCTGCAGATCTAATGATCTGCAGCAGGATCACAAGTGGCAAGGGCGTGGACAAGGTGGAGCAGAGTTCACAAGTAAAGAGTATAGGGAGGTGGGTTTTCGAGAGGGGGCTATATATGGTAATAGCGGGGGTGGAGCAGCTTAATACAGTAGCAAGGAGTATGGGGAGGTGGGCGGGCGAGAGGGGGCTGAACATGCTAATAGCTGGGGCAGAGTGGCAGCTCACAAGCAAAGAGGAAATATATATATATTACACACACACAGTTATTTAAACATTAGGTGCGTCGTGTGTGCAAAAATCCTTGTAGCACTCACAGTGGTTCCTGTTAAAGTGACTCCCTCTGACGTTTTTATATTTGCTCAAACTGAGGGTTTTTTTTTAAAGTGACACCATCTGCCACTCTTATATTTTCTCATATTTGGAACTGCATCCATATTGCAACAGTGCAGAAATCCTTGCAGCACACACTGTTTCCTCAGCAAAAGTTTTTTTTCTTCATTACTGAGGGTTTTGTTAAAGTGATCCCATTTGCTGTTCTTGTATTTGCTCAAATTTGGACCTGCATCCATATTGCAAAAAGTGTGCAGAAACCCTTTCAGCACACATGGTCTCCTGAGCAAAAGTTTTGTCACTGAAATGCTGAGGGATTTGTTAAAGTGACCCATCTGCCATTCCTTTTTTTGTTCATATCTTGCCCTGCCGTAGTGCAATTGTGTATTGAATATCCAACAGGTTCCCACTTTCCCACTCAAAAGTCGTATTCATAGGTACTTTTAATTTTTTCCAAATGTTTTACCAACACGAGCAAATAAAGTGTTCAGAAAACAACACTGCCCAGTTATTTCAGAAAAGAGACGCCACAAACTAATGAAGGTGCGGCGTCAACTCCTGATGAGGCAATTTCAGATAAAGACATTGCAGAGGCTGGTCCATCAGGGGAAATGTCTTCAGCACACATTCTGCCAATTGATAAATCTAAGCACCGCTTATCCGGCATAAACAGCAATGGTTTAAAGATTTTGATTGGCTAATGGTCAAAGAAAATGGTATGTGGTGCTCATTGTACATGAAATATTCAAACAAACACCCCCAAGGAGGAAGTTACCTTGGGTAAATGTGCCATGCACAAGAATTCGAAAAGAAAGCTTGCTGGACCATGAAAAAAGTAAAACGCACATTTGAGTCTTCTGCTGACCTTTTAGGAAAGCGTGTACTAGAGCAAACTGGAGTTAGTCAAACTGAAAGATCTGTATCTGTATTAAATAACTTACATAGAGATGCCTTTGTGGGAGCTTTAAGTTGGCAAAAATGAGATGCCACATACGTTGTTTGAAAAGCTGTTGAAACACTGTAAAGAAAAGGGTTGTTCCTTTTTACATCTCAAATGTTGATAAAAATGCACATTACACCTCTGAAAAAATAATGCAAGAGCTGCTGGGTATATTAGCATCAGAAATAAAGTCTAACATACTGAAAAATATACACGCTGAAAATTTTTTTCAGTATTCAGTATTGAGATGAAATCACAGACATCTCAGTTGTAAAACAATTAATTATTTACATTAAATATGTTTGCCAGGTCACTAAAGAGGTCAGAATTAGTTTTGTATCAACTCGCAATATGACTGATGGCAAAGCGGAGACTATAACCAACACACTGAGTGAGACTATGGACACTCAAGGCTTAAAAACTGCTAATCTGGTAGGAATAGGGTCAGATGGAGCAGCTGTTATGTTTGGGAAACAGAAAGGTGTGGCAAAACTGCTTAAAGATAAAACATCTGGACTCTTGGTCAACTGCCACTGTGTAAACCACCGATTGGCCCTTGCAAGTGTCCAAGCAGCAGCTGCTGTACCTTATTTAACAAAACTGAACGACATTTTAAGGCAGCTGTTCTATTTCTTCCAAAATTCTTCAGTTAGGATGGCTGGTTTAACGGCAATCCAAATTATTATGAACATTCCCCAGATTAAGATGAAAATGGCCAATGACACTAGATGGCTGTCTCATGACTCTGTAGTACAGTCACTACAACAGTGTATGATGAGTGTAATAGCTGCGCTGAAAAGAGAGACCACTGAACGAAATGACATCATGGCTGAAGTATTAAGCAGATGTATTAAAACGTACAATTTAGTTTCCTCTTTGATGATGCTTTCAGACTTATTACCTTTGTTGTCCAACTTATCTAAGGCTTGGCAAAGGCAAGATGTCAATCTTACCGAAACTGAGCAAATTTTGTTCGCCACAAAATTGTCCCATCATGGAGCTGAAAGACACTCCTGGGAGATCTTCTGAAAGCCTTCATCATTGTCTGGCAGAAGGATGGTCAGAACTCTGCATTGTTTATACACAGAGTAATGTAATGTCATTCAAAACTGCAAAATATGATAAATACCTAGACAAAGTTGTCAAGCACCTAGATGCAAGATTCCCCGACATGCCAATTATTTCCAGCTTTTCAAAAGTTTTCAATGCAGAAACACACGATTCAAGTGAGTCTGTTGAAATTCGTTTCAATCATTACTCCAAAAACGGTAGCCCTCCAATTTTAAAATATGAAAGTAGCAGGCAAGAATGGACAGTTGTGTCAAAAATGATCAGAAGTCAATCATACAAAGACTTCAGTCCAAAACAGATTTTACTAAAAATGGCAACAACTTCAGAGTTCAAAGAGTTGTTTCCAAATTTAACCAAACTCACTCATATTGGGCTAGTGATTCCACTGAGCACAGCTGAATGTGAAAAGGGGGTTTTCTGCCCTTAAAAGGATCAAGAAATGTTTGAGAAATCACTTGAATCAAAGCACACTAAATAATCTCATGCTTGGGACTTTGATTATGGGAAAGCTGCAGACAACTGGGCCTCTAGGAAGAACAGTAGAATAAATATTTAACTGAAGACACCTTCTACCTATGCAAGTTGGCTTTGAAGAATATTTTAAAATTTTTCTTCATTAGGTTTCCCATACTTTTTTTTCCCCCCATTGTTTACACTCTTCTTCCTGACAGCGACAATACTTGTGCCTCTTGGTTTATGTCATAACAATTATTTAAAATTTTTGTTAGGGTTGCAGGATCCTGAATGGATACTTCTTAAATTTAATAAAAATATTCTTGTCCAAGTGTCAAACCTTAAAAAAGGAAGTCATATTGAGCATTTGAAAATAATAATAATTAACTAATAAAAATAGTGCACATTTAATTTTCCCCACCAACAAATTTCCCCTTCCCACCCGGCTACTTTTTCATGCCACCCGGCATAAAACACTGGTCTTATGCAGTAATCAAATCAACTATGCTTGGGATATAAAAAAAAAAAAAAAAAAAACAGGTGAAATTTACTGCAATACAGCAAACAGAAAAAGAAATAATACATTTCATTTTATAATGCAATTTGCATATTCTACTTGAGATTCACATGAGCATGTTTTAGGTAGGGCAGGTGTAGGTCAAAAATAAAACTGATCAAACAGGACACAGAAAATTAGATGGATTATCCATGAAATACTGCACAGAATTATTATAGAAAGACATACTGGACAACTCATTCAGGAAAGCGAAGACATTATTTAGCACGATTATTACAATGTGAACATATAATATGTAATTTAATGTTTGTTGACAATCTGTGAGGCAAAACACAAAATGGGGTCTGAACATTACAACATATTTCCCCAATTCTAATAAGCAGGGATTTTTAATACAGGTAAAATTCCATAACAACGAATATCTTTACAACGACATTTTCATTCCAACAAAGTATTTTTATGGTCCCGACAGTTGCCCCATATGACACGAGTCTATACAAATCTTGTTACTACATTCAGCAGATACTTTCATTACAACGAAGTGCCCAAAAGACCTTGAAATGCTTGAATGAATCATCCACAGAGCAGTTAGTTCTGCGGTCGCAGCTCAGTTGTGCACAACGATCCCCACGCAGAAACATTGTTTTTAAAAAAAAAAAAAATTCTTTCTTCTAACTTTCCTCAAACTGTTTTTCTGCTGTTTGTGTTTACGGTGGTTTTCAGTGATACCTTTTGCTTATTGCTCATCAACATTTGAAAAACATTCATTGGAATTTAACTCATTGTCACCCTCATATAGAAACTGCAGACACGAAAAAATGATAACAGTTCATATTAGAAAAAAAAAAACTTAAATTTTTGTAGCTCTCGATTGTGGCAAAAAGCAAAAAGACGTTGCTAGTGAATTTGGAATTTCGCCATCGACACTGTCAACTTTCCTGAAAGACCGAACAAAAAGAGAAGAAAAATCTCGGGTTTCTGACAGTGAACTGCTGCATTTGAAGATGCTGAAAAAGCCGTTTTTATGTGGTTAAGTAATGCTCATTCAAGAAACATTCCTATTAATGTGGCACTCATTCAAGAAAATCTGGGGTTTCTAAACTCTCTTGGGACCTCCCCCAACTGGACAACACGTCGAAGAGTATCCCGAAGTGCGATCACCACGTCTGTGGAAGACTGTGTATCCGTTGCCAGAGCAACAGCAGGCTCACAGCTCTGCTGTGGCTCTTCACCAAAGCAAAAAGAAAAGATCTCGATGGGTGATGCAAGGAACATTGTAAATGCAGGGAACAGGATTACTTGGGCACTAACCTAGTCACAACCCTATCTGACTCCTGTGTCTGTTTATAGGAGAGTGGAAGATCCTGCTACAATAAAAAAACCCTGCTCTTCCCGTTTCATGCTGAATAAAGCTGGTTTTGCTAAAGTACTGAGACTCAGCCTCGTGTTTTGGGGTGTAAGTCAGGGGACTTGTAGCGTGATCATGATCTTTTATGATTCGCTTCTGTGGCGCCTCACTGTACCACTGTGAGCTGGCTGTTGCCCTGCCCTGGCAACGGCAAGCAATATTACACAGACGCGGCAATCGAGCTTTGGGACACACTTCAGCATGACGTTCCCGTTATAGGGGGGATCCCAAAAGAGTTCAGAAACCTCACAATATGAAGAAGAAGTAAAGGATGATTGGGCTTCTGATTGGTAACTGTGTTGCCCACAACATGCTTCCACATTTAGATAATGTTTGTGTTGAATTCCTCCCACCCAATTGCACAGCAGTGCTTTAGCCATTGGATTTGGGCATCATTCGCACCCTGAAAGTGTATTATCACAAGGAAATGCCGAGAAAAATTCTCAGCAGCATAACTTGTAGACAGTAGAAGATTAAAATTAATGTGAAAGAAGCTATTGAAATGATCGCAAATGCCTGGACGCAAGTTAAAGAAAGCACACTAGCAACAAATACAGAATCTCATTACAACTAAATTTTAGGTCCCTGGCAGTTCATTGTAACAGAATTTTACCTGTACTTCATATGCATGGGCCACTACAAAAAGAATCAATTCCTTTTCTGTTATTGTGTTATTGAGCAGCCCCAAAGGCTTTATCAAGATCTCCAGTAAGATTTTAAAATTATATTAAAAGTTCCATTCAAGAAAAGTTTGGTAGAAAAGGAAACAATTACGTATGTTGATTGGCCACAAAACTATCACTGCTGTACCCTAAAAAAAAAAAAAATAAATAAATAAAAAGACATACTGTAAGCTTGATTAATATATTGGATGTAATATTAACAAGATGCTGCATGCTACAAGCAGCTGAACAAGTCTGTTAAATATATTTTAAATACACTACATACAGAAGATAGTTTATTATTCTAGAATGTGAAATTCATCTGGTAATGAGGACAACAAGTAAATGACAAAGGCACAGATCAATAAGAGATACATGGGAATTCAGAAAGATGCTTCTTATATATAAATGTCTATGGTGGAAGTCGGTCACTCAGTCTGTCTGGCCCGGGTGGTGGTGGAGTGGGGATGAGGGCCAGACTCCATCACCAGAGTGAAACTGCTGAGGAAAGAGAAACTCGCTTAGCCGCTAATACACAAGTAAGGCGAGGACATCAGCAAAAAGAAACCTCCAAAGAGAGAGAAACTCACTTAGCAGCTGATAGACAAGGAAGGTGAACATATTGGCAAAAGAAAACTGCCGAGGAAAGAGAAACTCATTTAGCAGCTAATGCACAAGCGATGTGATTTGATTGATTGATTGAAGTGGCAGAATCCATGATATGCCATGGATCCATTGTTAATGAAATATTTGAAGACAGAACCTCTAAGGACATGGCCCAGTCCTTTGTCAAGAGAGCCATTCTGTGCCCAAAAAATGTCGTTGAATGACTTAATAATCAAGTACTTAACATCATTGATGGTGAGTATGTTACAATTTCAATAGTTACAATTTCTAGGAGCCTGGGCTTTTTACAGCACGGCCTTACACAGGTAGTAGTTATATACAAGTGGAATGAAAATTATATTTAAGTGCGGTAGACAATGCTATGTTAAGTCTTGCTGGTGCTACTCTCAAATAGTAAACAATCAAAATACTGAAGACACCAATGATCTCTTCTATAACTTGTTTTTAACACACATATCAAGAAATTATTTCAAATAAATCTAACATTAAAATGGATTTGATTAATCGTTTTCAGGACAACGTCTGCCTATACAGTACCTGATGTACAGATGCTTGGTCAAATCCAATATGTTCTATTCACTGTTTTTATTGTGCATTTGAACTTTGTTCAGCATACATGCTTCTAACAGAGATAAAAGTAAAGGACAGAACAGTGGGTAGAACAGACATATACAATAGAACATGTTTTAAAATACTTGATAAATCTCTTACTTTACATTCCATGTCTCCCAACCATAGCTTGGCATATTCAGCAAAAAAAGATTGGATTACTAATATGTTACATATGACATAGTCACATAATTATATTTTCATATCCTCAAGATTAAATGTATACTTCTTATGATTTAACTTTTTATTTTACTATTTTTTTTTTTTTTTTTTAAGGTCATGGGTGATGCAAGGGACTTGCTTTTCTGGGTACCTGTGCAGCTTTATGTAGTTAATAGCTTGTAGTAAGTCACTGAAAAAGACGAGAAAAAATTTTCTATTTAATCTAATTTAGTTTTGAATTTACATTTTCATCCATTTAGCTTTACTTAAAGTATTTATGGAAGAGACAGTTATACAAGCTTGCTGACATGAAATTCTAACTTCTTTAAAATAGTCTATTAACTTCTGTCTAATGCTGAAGTCATGCCTGCTAGGGCTCTCAGACCTTGGCTTTCCCCCTCATCTGATGCATTACTTGCTTTTTGTCCATTTCAGAATAATGTTCAAGACTTTAGTTATTCCAAAATAAAAAAAGAAAAAGAAAACTCTGCAGAACACTCTTACCCGGCATAATCCTGCGAGACAACAGAAATCTGAAGATGGACTCATCCGTAAACTGTAAGTCTCGCAGGACTACTCGTGGCAAATACTCATTCAGGTTTGACCCACCCACTTCCTGAACCTTTCTTCCGACATCTGCCTGTGATGCTTCTTTGGTCCCAAAGTTCAGATCTGGCTGTATTCTGAAATTAATATTCATTGAGCTGTGTCATTTTTTTTTTCATTTTGGATCACCCCCATTCTCGTGATGAACTGTCTACGACATCTATTATGAAGAAATAATATAACCTTTCTATATGTTTGTCAAAACATTATTGTGCTTTGTGAAAATGTAAATGATAAAAGGTGCTATAGGAATGAGGGTAAGACTAAAGAACATTTCAATATAAAAAAATGAAACAATTTTCTGTCCAACATCAGTTTGAATCAAATATGTTCTAACTTGAGGTCCTTTCATAACAACGGTATAAATGAAAATTACAGAAAAGATAGGTGCAAACAACACTGCATATTGGAAATGCCACTTGAAAAATTAATGGTCAAAATAAGGTGCACAGTACCATAACATATAAACATAATCATATCAATATACTTTAAACTTGTGCAAAAACAATTCTGAAATTTCAATGCTTAATAGAATAAGAACTTAAGGCATATCATGAAGTTCTTTGTAATAGAATTTGGGAAGGGCATATAAAAGCTCAATAATCATTTACTGGATTACAAATTTCAGGATAGTGAACAATACTCTAAACTAGAAAATGCCTCAGCAGCAACAGATAATCAAAATAGTAAACATAGTAGTCAATCCTGATCTGCATAGTTTCATCTGTCGCAAACAAAACAAAAACCCCACCAATTCCTACTACAAAATGATCAAGGATGAACTTCAAAGGTGTAACATTAAAGAGGGGGCAGTTACAAGCAAAATAGCTTACAGTTACAAGTGCTAACCTATGTAAAGGACAAAAGTTGAGAGGCAGCTCAGTATATTTCAAAAGCTATTTACAGTGTTTAAAAAGCTGTATAACAATATAAACTTAGAAAACATATATATTCATTTATTCATTATTATTCATTTATCTGTGTCATGATATTAGTGAATTTAAATACAAAATGACCCATTAATATTAGCAATTCTAAAACACTGTCATTTGAAAACAAATTCCTATGCTCTTTAAAAAAAAATACTCAGTATCAGAAATCTGACACATAAAATACTTTTATCGGTATCGATTTCAAAAACAGTGGTACCACTATTTAAGTTGAGCACATGTTTGATTTATTAGTTTTAAATTATTACTATGTTGCTTGTGAATGTGATCGTTTTTCAGGCTTATCCTCACTGAAGAAATTCAAGATAGAATTCTTTTGCAGAAAACAAAAATTGTGGCAATAATGATTATATTTACTATATATACTCACAGATAAGCAGAGAACTTTAGAATCCTATATACAACAAAACATTTAGTTTTTCACTTTGAGCGTATGAAAAAGTCCTCAAATCCCTATGTGGAAACAAAGGATGACAATGAGAGGTACTATACACATTATAGAATCATATCTTAAGTATATTTGTTTCATTGTAACTCATTTCTGTATTACATAGGTAACGGAGCCATCACTCATTATACACCAGCTTTTCCAAATAACCGAATTTAATACAACTGTCAGAAAATCGTATAAAATACATAATTGCAGGCTCAACAGTATTTGTGAAGAATGTATAACCGCAGCACTGTCTGCATAATAGAGCAAAAAGACCAATACAATAAATTGTGTGAGAACTTTCAGAGCTGGGGGACACCCGCAAAGACATCTCCATGTCACTTCAAAGTAATACAGCATGAAAGAAACTGTCAGCATCTCAATGAGCACTTTCCAAACAATACAGCCAAACAATTTTTTAATTAGGGACACAAACTCCATGTTTTTTTTAACTGAAGACCAGTGCTTGATTCGAGGCTGTTACACACTGCTATGGTGTAAAGACTTTATTCCATTTTTTTGCCACAGTGTTCCGGCATCACCTGCTCTATAACCTTAAAAGTGACCCCCAACCCCTCCGATCTAATGTATATATGCAATCGGTCAAAAGTTTTAGAACACCTCAGTCTTTCCAGTCTTTCTTTAAATTTAATCAGATGAAACACAATGAATGACCTAAAATGGTGAAAAGGTAAGCATTAAACTACCAGAGGTTTAAATGTAAAGTTTAGGATAGCAAAAACAGAAAAAAAGGAAATATCAGAATATTACAAATGGGCTTTCTTCAGGGAACAACCAATAGGTTACAACCTACAGATATTCAGCAGCAATTAAAGTAAATTAAGCTTAGCATAGTGGCATAAACAATTTTCACATGTGTCCCACGTTCTGTTGATTAATTAAAAACCCTGTCTGTCTTAAACCAGAGTTGGATCAGACCATGTTATGACAGGCTTTGACGTACTACTTGGAAAACATTCTAGTAATAAATGACAAGACAATGCCAATTAACAAATTAAATGAGAAATATGCATTATTACCCTTAAAAGTGTAGGCATTTCATTTACACAAATTGCAAAAAAATACACACATGCAAAGTGCTAGTGAGTATGGTGTCCTACATATCCAAAGGCAATTGTAAACTGGAAGACACTCTTAATAAGAAGAGATCTGGCAGACCTTAAGTCACAACCCAATAAGAAGACAAGTTTCTGAGCGCCACCAGCTTGCGGGATAGGCATCTCACAGCACAGGAGCTTCAAGCACAGATTAACAGTGGTTGAAAAATGCAAATCCCAGTTTCTACTGTGAAGAGGAGATTTTGTGCTACAGGTTTAACAAGGCAAGTGGCAGTAAGAAAACTATTCCTTAAAGGACAAAATAGGGCCTTGAAATACTGGCTGTGGACTACTGCAGACTGGACAAAGTGTCCTCTTCACAGTATCGTAGAACATTAGAATAATCTAGATGAGAACAGGTCATATTCAGCCTAAGAAGACTTGCCAGTTCTACATCCTTCCAAAAATAACATCAAGTCTAGTTTTGGAAGTCCCTAAAGTCTTACTGTCGACCACACTACTTGGTAAATTATTTCATGTGAATATTGTTCTCTGAGAGAAGAAAACCTTCCTTTTTACCCGTAACAAGTTCCCAACTGTTTCCTCGTAATCTTGCTCAACCCTTTTCAAACTAATCATTTCAATCCACTGTACTAATTCCCTTCATAATTTAAACACTTCAATCATGCCTCCTCTTAATCTCCTTTTTCTTCAGCTTAAAAGGCTCAGCTCTTTTAATCTTTCCGCATAACATCCTCAAATTAGCCTAGTCGCTTTTCTCTGAACTTTTTCTAGCACTATGTCCTTTTCAAAGCATGGAGACTAAAACTGTACACACAATTGGGGGTACCAACCAAAAAGATTCCCTTCTTGAGTATCCTCTATGATTGTGGAAAAAAAGCACTCCAATAGTGCTTCAAACTCCATGGGGAGAAACGGCCATCTCAGACAGAGCCACATGAATTAGGTAAAGCTAGGTAACACAGCTAGTTGTAAAAATTCAGAAGCCTAAATTTGAAATGCAAAAAACATTGTTTGAACTTATGCATAGCAGATCAAAATTTAAAAAAAAAAATGTATCAAGTGTTTGCATATCCCTGATAACTTACCTGTCACTTCTTAAAATGATAAATCCTTTTTTAAAATAAAATCATTCTTTGACTCACTGATTTGAGGTGTGCAAACTGTACAGAATCTCACTAGAATGTTGTTTACTGAAGTACAGTATCACTTGTGTTTTCCCTTAATGAGTGCACTCACTCTATGCTCAGGGACTACTTGCTGTTCTTAAATACTGGCTACCCAAGTTTAGGCTATTCCTAAATTTTAACATTATATCCTAGTTTACTGTGATTACCTCAGTATAGCCAGGTGAAACCCAAACAGTGGTTCAAGCAAAGGCTCATTTCCTCAGTCTTTGACATGTTATTACGTACACTCTGAAGTGAATCAAATTTGCCTGGAAATTATCCAAATTTACCACTGGCAGCATATACAGTGTTCTTAACAGAGGGACAGGGATGGCCTGTTCTACTAAGAGTCCCACTTTCTGATGATGGAATTCAACAGTGCTTAATGGGACATTCAAACTCTTCGATATTTGTTGTAGCCATTTCATACCTTGTGCATTTCAAGGACTTTGTTTCTCACATCAGCAGAATGCTCCTTTGTCTTCATTTTTGCAGCGATTGTCCAGCAAAGACTATGGCACTAACAAAGTGTGCTTTTTATATCTGGAGAGATATAAAGAACTCACAAGTATTACCTAATTATGTTTAATTAAGGTCAAATGACTGTCACCTTTGTGCCATTTGTGATTAATTTGTCATTTGTGAACCTTCATAAGCACAGATATTTAAATACTTACACACAAACACTAACTTTTGAGTTTTTCTTCAGTTAAATAGCTACAGAAAATGGTTTGACTTTGGAAATGTATTGTTACAACATAAGACTTAACATTAAAATACTGAATGGTTAAATGTGTATGAATTTCAAGGGGAATGAATACTTTAACATGCCACTCTAACCACTGAAACTTCATTAAAAAGTACCAACTGAAAGAGAAAGTCATAGCAATGTTTGCCAAGAAAGCAGACTATAGTAAGACCTTTAGTAGCAACAATGTACACACATACATAATATTTAGATATTTATAGATATTCATTTTTAGATAAGCAATTCCAGATTACATTTTCTATTAAAGAGACTTTTAAAAAAGTAAGCATTTTTACATTGTGATGACAAATCCCAAGCTTTCAGGAAACATGTACAACATTAAAAGTTTTCATAAAATATATAAACTGTGGTGGTGACTATCTTGGGTACAGCCACTGAAGAAATGTGAGGTAAAAAAACTGTATATAAAGAATAGAATATTCATCTAGGTCTTCATTAGTTTGTACATTTACCTTACTTGTGCACAATTGTTTGGATGGTCCTTAAAATTATCGCTGCAGTTCATGCACTTTAAAAGTAACTTATTCATTCCACAAGAAAAATCAAATGGCTTGAGAAATGCAATCCTCAATTACTACTGCTACTATATATTAGGGATTGGACAGTAATGAGTTGTTCCAATATATTACAGTGAAATTCCCAACTGTTTTTACACCGTTTGTCACCGCTGTGTATTACTGTGGTTAAAAACGAATAGTGTGTTTATTAAAATGTACGTAATCACTCAAGCACAGCATGCAAACTGTTTCATGCACTGTAATGTAACTATGAAAGTCTGTGACCATGGTTAAAAGCTCTTTCACCCAAAGAGACACAAAGAAAAGGACCACGTCTGAATTATAGTCCTTTTTTATTTTTATGAAAAATGTTGCAGACATTAATTGAAGATAATTACCCTATCTGCAGAACATGCAGAAAAAGTTGCATCAAATAGGGGAACACATCAAATTTAATGAGTCATCTTCGAGACAATCACTTGCTGCTACAACAGTGAGTTTAAAGTAAGGTAATATTTAGCTCAGTGTTGTTTAACTTTAGTGATACACGCTCTGATAAGTACTTGACTACATATGCAGGTCTTAAAATTCATTGTGGAATTGTGGATATCCCAAACAATTTCCACAAATTCTAACTTTTAAATGAGTGAATTTCCTGCACACATTTCATAAGCAATTTTTCTTGCTAATGACTATTTTATAATTGTGCCAAATATGTTAGTCAGAGTGTCAGTCATTTTCCAACGTGCTATATCCTAACACAGGGTCACGGGGGTGTGCTGGAGCCAATCCCAGCCAACACAGGGTGCAAGGCAGGAACAAATCCTGGGCAAGGCACCAGCCCACCGCAGGGCATACACACACACACCAAGCACACACTAGGGACAATTTAGGATCGCCAATGCACTTAACCTGCATGTCTTTGGACTGTGGGAGGAAACCGGACCCACACAGACACGGGGAGAACACGCAAACTCCACGCAGGGAGGACCCGGGAAGCGAACCCAGGTATCCTTAGCGCGAGGCAGCAGCGCTACCACTGCTCCACCGTGCCGCCCCCCAATATGTTACTTAGGACATTTTCATTATGTACCTTTTGTTAAACTCACATGCATAGGATATCACATCTCTGATGCTGTTGCTGTTGACTAAAACACTGAGCTGCTGATTTCAGCAATCAGCTGATTAGTGGAGCTACACAACTGAGCAGCAGGAATCGAACAAATGGGGCTTAAGATACCCTTTGCTTAAACTGCACCATAGAAGAAATTTGACTAAGCATTGTTAAAGTGAAGGCTAAAAACAGGTTGAAGTACATTCTTGTCCTAAAATCACTACAAAAATGCCAAAAATTGATGGATCATTTAGGGAATTCATATTCTGTTTCATTCCTTTCTTTCTGATGGTTCTGATGCGTAATTGTCAATTATTTAAAATGTTTATGATGGCTGACTGACTTTAAACTTGAATTCAGTGACACAAACAAATAAATTATGTTCAAGGTTATATTTCAAGAAGATTGGTTGCTGATATACCCATGGCTAATGCTGCCACAACTCTAACTCTGAAAGGGACATTTCAGTAGAAAAATTAAGACATTTGTAGAACGCCTTTCCTTATGATACCACAGTTTACCTTTACCTTCTCTTAATAGTCTTTTAGAAATGCACTTTGGTTTTGGCAACAGTACATGGTCATCTCAAAGAAAATGTGTTATGCTCACTGGCAAATTAATAATAGTCATTCTTAAACCTACTTATTCCAGTTTAGAGAGCAAGAGCCAGCACTGGGCACAATGCAGGAAAAAGGAATAGACAGGGTATTAGTTCACTACAGGATCTACTCACAGTGACACTGGGACAATTTAATCAAACCTACAAGGCTTTGTGAGAGTGTGTGAAACATTGGCCTAAACAGAAGAACAAAACAGAAAAACAGAAATAACATGCTAACTCTGCACAGACAATCATGTGCTGGATTTGAACCTAGCATGCTGGATCTGTAAAGTGGCAGTGGCAGGTCAAGTTGGGGAGCATGCACTGTTGCGTCTCTACACCCACCACACGATGAAAAAGCTCAGGATCCCGGCTGAAAAGCCCCCAGGCACACACACGGTCCAGTCTCTCTCTCCGGAAATGACCATCTATCTGCCGCAGCCAGGTGTTACATGGGTGTCCCCTTGGCTGGTCCAGCTGATTGGGTCCTTAACATTGAGGATCCTGTTAGCCAGATCACCCTCATCAAATCGAGACAAATAGCAATAGTGCTGTAACTGATTCTCCTTCACAATGCAGGCAATGTGTCTCATTCAGGACTCTGTGAGCAATCACTCATTCAACACAAAGTCAAACCAGTGATAACCAAGGATTCTCTGAAGAGACACAGTACCAAAGGAGTCCAGTCTTTGTGTCAGGTCACTGGGTAGTGTCTATGTCTCACAACATTAGCAAAATAGCACCAAGCACCAAGACTCTAAAGACTTGGACCTTTGTCCGTTTACAAAAATATTGGGAGTGTCACACATCACTTTCCAGCGACCTCATGATTCCTCCCAAGCCCAGACACTAAGACTCCTCATTCAGTCTCTTGAGAGCCCCAATCAGAGCCTCCATTGATTAAGATCACAGCATCATCAGCAAAGTCAAGATCAGAGAATCTTTCTTCACTAAACGATGGACCCCATGACCCTGCCCAACTCTCAGTCCATGCAAGCACTGAACAAGGTAGGTAGGTGAAAGATCACACCACTGACAAACCCCTGAATAAACTGGGGAAAAATGTAGATCTCCTGCCTCTAATCTGCACAGGACTCCTGTGAGGTCTCAGATGTCCCACAGGGCAGTTTGATCAACTTAGTTGAACGCTTTACGAAAATTGACAAAGGCTACAAAGAAACTCTGCCAAAATTCACATTTGAACCCTCAGTGCTAGGATGCGGTTGATGGTATACTTCTTAGGTGTAAAACCAGACTGCTTTGATCACTGGTAGGTGAGCAAGTGATCATAGGTCCTATTGGGGATGACCCTATCAAGGACCTTACCCGGCACTGAGAGCACTGTTATCCCCCTGTAGTTGCTGCAATCCAGATGATCACCTTTCCCCTTCCAGATAAGGATGACAAGGCCCGTTTTCAATTAGGATGACACCCGTTTCCCAAATAGAAGCAAAGATTGATTACAATGCCAGGACGACAGCCTTACCCCTCACCTGGATAAGTTCACAATGGTTGCCACAGATCCCTGCCCAGAAGAAAAGCATAGAAACACAGGGAGAACATGCAAACTCCACACAATCAGGTGCTGAGCTTGAGCACAGCATGCTGGATCTGTAAATTGGCAATGTTAAGTGTCTCAAAGAAGCAGAATATTATACACTGACAAAATAAAACAGAATAGCATGCATAAAAAAATTTTATACTTTTTTCTCTCTCTCTCTTTAACATTCACCTGACTTTTTGTATTATTTACAAGCAAGTTTGGCTTTATGGCTAAATAGGAGTGGAAATCTCTATACGCAAAACTGAACAACTATTTTTTTAAGTTAGAATAGAGATAAATTTGAAAGAATGGCTGATAACATTGTATACAAAAAATTTTACAAACTACTGTAAACATTACAAAAAATAGGCTTTGATGTTTAAAAAATGTCTAAAATAGTAATATTAAGTGATTTTAAAACTATGGGTTTTAAACACCCCCTTCCCACCCAGCACACTTTCATTACTTCATACACTCTAAAATCCCCCTTTGTTATATATTTAAGGGGTTTTCTCAGTTTTAAAAAAGAATTTCAAGTCCCGGTATCTATTGTACTGATGTATGTGTCTGTACTGTTTATTGCATGTCGTGATCCACCCAGTATATTTTGTTCTTTTGAATATCTAGTGCAAGTCTTTAAGCAGGCTACATTAACATACAGCTTAATGAATCAATCAACAGTTAAATTTCAATTAAAAACATTCACATAAACGTATACACTGGAAGGGAGTGAATCAATTGAACAGGGTGGTGGCTCATTTTAAATAACATGTTACACAGAAGAAATATTTATGGCCATATTTATGGTCCAGTTGAAACCTGTGCATGTTCACTTGCCATGTGCAAGACGCTGAGCAGCTAAAATAAAAGAGAAAGGAAACCACTGAGTAACCAATATAGAGCCACAAAATTTAGAGGATTTCAATGTGGGGCGGCACGGTGGCACAGTGGGTAGCGCTGCTGCCTCGCAGTTGGAAGACCTGGGGACCTGGGTTCGCTTCCCGGGTCCTCCCTGCGTGGAGTTTGCATATTCTCCCCGTGTCTGCGTGGGTTTCATCCGGGCGCTCCGGTTTCCTCCCACAGTCCAAAGATATGCAGGTTAGGTGGATTGGCGATTCTAAATTGGCCCTAGTGTGTGCTTGGTGTGTGGGTGTGTGTCCTGCGATGGGTTGGCACCCTGCCCGGGATTGGTTCCTGCCTTGTGCCCTGTGTTGGCTGGGATTGGCTCCAGCAGACCCCCGTGACCCTGTGTTCGGATTCAGCGGGTTGGAGAATGGATTTCAATGTGTATTAGTTTTTTTTTTTTTTTTAATTTTTTTAATTTAACATTTTTTTTTTGAAGATACCATTAAAATAACAAAGCCAATGGTAATTTTGGCTGCTATAATCTTGATGTGAAACTTTGATAATTGTACCATCAACAGTATTGTGTATTTACATATGCACATTTGTTTATGCTCTATAATTGGGCTATTCAAACAATCTGTTTCTTTCTTGTGTTACTCCATCAAAGAAAGGCCTAAAGTCTGCAACTCAGAAAAACAAGCGGTAAGGTGATATGCAGGAACAAATCCCTAATATTTATATTAAAACACACTGCCGCATGCTGGCAAGACTTAAGAACTCAAATATGTATTAAACTAACTTATTTAGTAAGATATCAAAAAATTAACAGAAACAAAAAATGCATATTCCAATGGAAATAATGTATACTTTCTATACTCAGTCTTATATGTTCTAAGTTGCTATAAAATAAAATAGAATTCTGTTCTGCTAAATTGAAACTGTGGTATATAAAATAAAACATTACTGAAAAGTCCAGATTTTATATAATATGTGTCAATATAAGCTGCAAGTTGTGTTTTCTAATGCTGTTTTCTATGTGAAATAGAGCATTTTTTTCTTTCCAACTTTATATGTAATTGATGATAACAGTATTTGCACAACAAGCTGTTACTTTTATGGGGGTGTGGGGGGGAACAAAAATACAAGAGGCTACTCCAGTTACCAAGAATATTTGGCTAGATACCAAGAGAACATCACTCCCACATTTTTTAAATACAGTCAAGAGTTTTTACTTGAACTGCATTTTTTGACAGCAAGAACTCAATGTAGCCTTCTCTATTCTGGATTAAAGAGATAGATACTTTATTAATCCCAAGGGGATTTTCACATACACCACCAGTAGCATATATTAAATTAATATTAAATTAAATTAAACAATATTAAAGAGTAATAAAAATGCAGGTAAAAACAGACAATAACTTTGGATAATGTTAACGTTTACCCCCCCAGGTAGAATTGAAGAGTCGCATAGTGTGGGGGAGGAACGATCTCCTCAGTCTGTCAGTGGAGCAGGACAGTGGCAGCAGTCTGTTGCTGAAGCTGCTCCTCTGTCTGGAGATGACACTGTTTAGTGGATGCAGTGGATTCTCCATAATTGATAGGAGCCTGCTGAGCGCCCGTTGCTCTGCCACGGATGTCAAACTGTCCAACTCCATGCCTCATTCATTCATTTCCATAAACCAGCAGCAGCAAAACATTTAGTTCAAGGCTATACTTTGTTGCTCATAGCTTCTAGGACTGCTATGTTGTCTTTGTAGCATGGTGATCAGAAAATAATATAGTATTTCAGATGCAATCTATTGAGTGAGAAAGCTGTTAATTCAAAATTCATTTTTTGTTCCGTCTTGTATTTACAGTATATATATTTTTTAATCTAGATGTAGAACTTTTTTGTCATAGCATTAAACAATAGTGTTTGTCCAGTTTGTCAATTTCTTTCTGAATGGTTTCCATTTTCTTGTCGTTTTTAATCTTCCCAATTTTTAGTAAATGACTTATGTAAAAGTTTGTCCTTAATATAAATTAAGAACTAACAGAGATCTCCTTAAAGCCTCTGATGACATCTAGATGATCATTATCTTCTTCACCTCCTGGTTGCTTTCTTACTAATAAAACAATTTTACATTACACTTAAGCCCAGACTATGTAGGTCAATATTAATGTTTTGCTTTTTGAAACTGTATTAGATTTTATGAACATAGCTTGTCAGTACCAGTTTATCCAAGTCGTCCAAAATACGGTGACAAGGTTTAAATGGATCCAAACTATTACTATCCACTACACCTTTTGGTAACTTAAAATTTATCACTTCTCAATTGTTATGTGAAATTTCCTCTTTACCAGTTTCCATATTTATTCTAGAATTCTTGAACAATTTACACTACCAACTTACTTTAGAATTTTAAACCCCTCCACAATGTTAACTTCCTATTTTAAATTTACTTAAATTGCGGACATTCACCTCCTTCAATCTCTTCCCATAGTTTTTTCACAGTTTAAGGAATAATCTGCCATGGCTTGAACACCTAAGTGTGTTATATAATAAAACAGTTCAATAGTCTGTGGAGAGTAATGAATCCACTATAATCTCTCATAAACCACACCAAACACTGTCATTATCTAACACTTTTAACGTGTGATTTAATGTGCCTCATATTTGATAAATCTAAGGTGTACTTAGGTTGATCTGTAATAACTTACCTCTAGAGTGTTGCTAACTCATCTAGTTTAGAAACATATGTGAATTTAATCTGAATTATATACTTGTATATAAATCAAAAAGATTGATATATTCACCACCGACCATGTATAAAAAAAATATTCTTGTCCTTGATTGTAGCTTTTATGGCCATATCAACTCAGGGCTCTCTTCAATCTCTAAAGCCTTTAGCATTGAATTAAAATTAAATGCAGTTACTTGGAAGTTTGACTAAATGTTGGACTTTATATCACAAGGCTGACATTTCAATCCCTCATTTCAAATACCTCTAAACTTGTTTGACCCTGTGCAAATTAGCGTTCTGGATTTATTAAGTGCTTCAGATGGTGTTTACTATACAAATGTAAAATATCAAGTTTTAATGTAATTGGGGAGGTAATCAAACAAAAATGGGCAATTTGTGTAAAAAATCATTTTCACCACGAAGACCTACATACAACCAAAATGTGTAACAAACTTTTAACAAAACAAAACAAAAAATAACTTACCTGAGTTGCTACATTTAACAAAGCTAATCTTCCATTCTTTGAAACTGTGAATGACATTATAGGATGATCTTCTTGTATTCTGTAACAGAGGAGGAAGAGCAAATAATTTTTGAACAAACAAAAATGAAGGATAAGAAAATGGTTGCTTTATTTCAATGTAAAATTAAAATGGAACATACTAATAATATGTTACACACATTTGCAGGATGTCACTGTGCCTGCAACTTCACTCAGGGCTGTCTCAAAGGCTACATTGAGATTACCTTCACACAGAGCAGCACAGGATCACACCATAACAATTAAAAAAAAAAAACCTGAAAAACTGATGACAAAATTGGTACCCTTCTGAAAGACTTAAATCAGTTTGACTGAAAAACTAGATTCTCACTTTAGTAAAATTACCTTCAATAAACATCCAGTACATACTTGACATGAATTAACCAATGAAAGATTGTCTAATGCCTAAAAAAGGAAAATTCAACTCAGCTGAAGAGAAAACAGCTGTCCAAGGTCAACAGAAAACCTATTATCAACAAACAAAAATTTAAACTGGTACAAAGGTCACCTCCAGGGACCATGGTGTTTCTGCCTCCACAGCTTACCATTTTATTAAAAAGTTTTCTGGTTTTTGGAACTATCAAAAACATCTTCAGAATAAAGGTAGGAAGATGAAAATTAGATTTGATTTGATTCAATAAACTTTTGTTAATCCCAAAGGGATTATAAACAGCATCATTAACTTAAAAAATGATACAGACTCATAGGAGAATACAACTAATCAATAGATAGATAAATGTATATTGTGCAGAAATTGTAAAATGAACTTGGAACATCAGGTGGAAGAACTAAATTGCCAGATTGCGGCAGGCAGAAAAGACCAGATATATTTCTTAGCACATCATGGAGGAATGAGACCGTGGCTAAACATTGCTTATTCTTTCCTGTAGGGGATTGAGGAGATTATCCTGGTGGCATCTAATTTTGCCACCATTCCCTTTCCCATAACAGCTTCCATTGAATCCAGGGTTAACCCACTGATGGTGCAGGTTTTCTTGATAATTTTGTTTAATCATTCTGCATCTTTTGAACTCAAATTGTTTCTCAAGGAGACCACAGCATAGAACAATGCTCTGGCTACTACAAACAAGAAGGACTCCACTGTTCAAAAACAAAAACTTATGACTCATCTTCACCTAAAGCTGGATTTAAAGAAACCAAAGTTCCATAATGACAGGTTGGACTGGTCTGACAACACAAGTAAAATAAGAATGGTCAGAGCAGGCTCTTTTTCCTTAGATGTGGGAAGAGACATTCTTCACATCTTGTAAAACTCTGTGATGACCTGTGCAAATGTCTATGTTGTGGTGTGCTAAGCTGAAAACAACATTTCAGAGGTGTCCACTAAAACAACAGGCAAATTAAAAGGGCAAGCTCAGTTATAGGACACACTCTGGAACCCCTGGAGATGTTAGCAAAGGACACAATTAAAACAAAACTGAGTGCCATTATGAACAATGCTGCACATCCTCTCTCTGACACGCCAACACAGAGAACTTTCAGCACGTGAATTATTCAGCAGTGTCAAAAAACGCTTCTGGTGCTCCTTTAAACAAACAGCAATATTTCTGCATAGTGCCTCACTGTGACAGCAAAGTGAGAATTTTTTGTTTCTTTTTAATTTTCTTTTTTTACAGACATTTTGATGTGTGTTCAAAATATTAATTGCATATTATATACATTGGCAAATACTGTTACTAGAGGTTCTTTTATGTGTGTGAATAACTAATCTCAAATTATACCTTTTTATATGCAGTCATTAGAAACTGTATAAATTCTCAGTAGTCACACTATATATGAAGGAAAGCCGTATACTGCAATATTACAAAATAAAGACAAGAACTTTATGAGAAGTCATTTGGAAAGAGACACATTCTCATAATTATCTAAAACAAAACAGGTATTGGTGTTAACTTACTGTTAGAAGACAATAATGGGTATAATAAATGTAATAGGAGGATGAGTTTTATTTTCCGCAATATAATAGTAAAGCCAGAGAATCCAAAAAACAATCCCCACATGTTTACGGTAGTGCAACAGTTTATAGGGCACAACAGTATAAAAACACATGGACAAAACTATTGTAAAATTCTATATTCATTTCAAAGAATAAATCATCTTAACATTCTTGTACTAAACAATATGAATATACAGAAAAAATAAATGAGCATTTAGTACAATGCTTACTTACATGTTTCTATCAGTTAAGTCTTCAAAATTATAGCCTCTTATTCGCTGATGTGTGTCAGAAGCCAAAACAGTTTTGCCATCAGTCAAGCACCAGAGACACTGAACTCTCACACCTTCCCATGAGTCTAGTAGATTACCATCTAGATCCTAAAGGAACAAAACACGATTAACCAAAAAGAAAAGTTAACAGCTTCTAGTAAGACATACCGTTGGCGATAATGATGTGTTACAGCATTCCTATTTTTTATTTTAATCATAAAGTTTATAGCTTTTGTGGTAAAACAGAAAGCATAATGTTCATTCCTACATAATTCATTTTGTTGACAAGAGCTTTATTCTGTGTCTGATGCCTGAAGTCACAGTTGAATTAGTAAAAGTTAATTTGATATTTAAAAAACTCAGGGAATAGGACTTCAAGAATGATGTTTTGCCAATGATATTTTACTTTAAACAGTACAGTAAGAAATATTAGGTCTACAAAAAGCAAAGCAGAAGTAAATTTATCTTGAAAATAACTTCCCCATAGTGAGTATAAGAAAAGACAGCCCATTACACTAAGCATTAATGAAGATGTTCTCTCCTAAAAGACTATTTTTATTTAAATCAAAATAAAAGGACTGAAACAAAACTATTTGAAAATCACTGTTCACTGACAATGTTTGGTATGATAAAAACATAAATGTGCACTTGTATAGGGACTAGAGAGATCTTACACATTGGTAAAACTGTCCCCTCTGCCCCCCAGTGACAAAACGTTTCCCATCTGGGTTCCAGGCCACACTGGTTAGACTGTCTTCATGAGACTGACTCATTTTCGTCCGAAGCTCGCCAGTCTAAAAGAAAAATACAAAAAAAAAATTAAGATTTAGATGTAAATTACACCTAAATAAACAAACATCTACTGATAAACAATCTGATCTATGAACAATATTACTGAAACATTACATAAATCTAAAAGCCATTTATTAACATGAAAGTTAGTGGGTACTGCAAAAAGCCTGTTAAATGATATTAAATGCGTTCAATAACAGTAGTGAGTCTAATCATGTAATTTCTGCTCCTTGTTACCCTACAAGTTGTGATATAATAAAACACCTATGACTTTTTTTATAATTTTGATCACACCATGGTATACAATCCATCTGGAAATTGGTATTTAAATTTTCTCTTGTACAAAATGGCCCTCGCCTCACATTTATATTACATTTGTCCTGATCTCTAGGATATGAGGTTGATGCTTCTGCTATAGTATCTTTGTGAGTTGTTTCTATACTTAACTAAAACATAACATTTTTAATATTTCTAGCATTAAGGAAATTTTCAGTGTTTTGCTAATTCCACATCTGCCTATGGCTCCCTGATGACTAAAAAAATATTTTTATTTGCAATATTATGCCTTAAATGAAGGTTACATTTGGTCTTTCCCAGACTTACTATATGTACAGTACATAACCTCTGTATTCATCTTACAGTGGTCCTCTGGCTTAAATGCAACTTTTAAATGTGATCTAATGTTCCAAAAACCTGTTTGCTGCCATCGACAGCTAAAATTTTTTACCAAACTTTAGATCTTACGACTCCTTAGTTTTAACTGGACTGGCATGTCATGTAGTCAACAAGTTAGAGAAGACTGCCTTGGTAGGCACACTCCACAGCTAAACACTTAGCTGTTTAAATTTTTCCTAAGAACCAGGAGTCTACCCAGACCTATGTCATTTGCTTTGATTTGGACAACTAGAGCCCGGTGCACCCAAAAGCACTTGTGTTGATTCCGCAAGGACCGAAATCCCCCATAATCTCTGCCTCCCTCTTGGTTCAGAAATGGAGGCTAGCTTAAAATGAACATGCTAAAATTATCATTGCACTTTCTAGCTTTCAGAGATATCAGGATTAGAAGAATTAGACGTTAAGAATTAAAATTTTATCAGGGTCATAAGTTCTGGAAGACCTCAGATTTTCAACAGCCACGTGTTTTGTTAGATGTTTTCTCACCTACAAAATTCTATTCACAATTCAGATTTTATGTCCTTCACTGGGTGTTTCTTTACCATTGTGGCTATTCTTTTTTAACCTTGTTCTCAATTAGAAGCTATGTAGTATCAATGTTTTACGAAAACTCTAGCCAGCAGGGATTGGAGACTGATGTCATACTTCCAAGTGGAAGAGAACTGCTTGACTGTTTTGTGTTTAGAGGTGTGAAGATGCCTAATTAGAAGATGTATTTTATTCTTAAAAACTTTGCTTTTGAGGGAATTTTTAAAGCATTTTTTCCCTTTAGAAGGTTTTTTTTTGCTTGCTTTTTTCCCCACCCGCACAAGAGCAAAATAGGCTGATTGTCTGAAGGAGATTGTGCAAAAGTTACTTGTACTTGTTATTTGCCTTGTGCATGGGAAGGGTGCTATATAAATAAATTGTATTATCTGCATTGAAACTAGCGTTGACGAGGCAGAGCAGTAAACAGTAGCAGATGACAACTGCTAGGTAAATAACTGGTGTTATTGGGATGAATAGTTAAACAGTAACAGCAATTCCTTAGTGGTTAAGAGTCAAGGCATATATAGAATTGGAAATCGCATCATACAGCACTCACACAGTCAAGTGTTAATGCTAGTAGAAAAGTGAGGGCACGCTCGTTCTTAAGGAAGAAAGCATTCATTTTAAATACAGGTAGGCGGCTTACTTCAAAGCAGTAAACAGAAGGGCTCTACAGTTGAGCAATTTGAGCAATTAAGGGGACAGCAGTGTAAAGGTTCATTAAAATGAAGGATTACAAATGGTGTGTAGTGGAGGAAGAAACAAGGGATGCAAAGTTAGGGGAGCAGACAGAGAAAAGTCAAGTCAACCTCACAGAAAGACAAACATCAGGCAGTCAAGGGGCAGAATATTAGAGGCGCATAAGGGACCAAAAACAGTAAAATAACTGTAGCAACGCTTTAATCTAAATTTTTGGCTAACATTTTTTAATTTCACCATTTAAGATAAATTATTTAATTTTAATAATAAAAAAAGATAAAAGTTGATCGAAAGTCAAACTTTAATAATGAGTCCAGTGCAATGGAAGTCCTGTTGGATGTTGGACTTTTTAGAGGATGGCTTGTCTTAAGAGGATGTAGCCAGTCTTCTATGAGGGCTACATTTGTAAGAAATGCCACATGATCAAACACCTCGAACTGAGGGTCACTGAACTGGAGGAGGAGTTGGCTTGCCTTTTTTGAAGCAGAGAATATGTGGACCTTTCTCAGGGGTCCTTTAGAGAGATACTGTGCACTCGTAACATTGGTCTGGAATCTCCTCCCACGTAAACAGGTAGTGAGAGAGATCAGGCATGTGTCACAAGGTAAAGGGTGCACACTGTCCTCCCTGATAGAGAGGTAAGGATAGTTGGCGACTCAATCACTAGGGGGATTAAAGCCCAGACTTGCTCCAGAGACAGAGAGAGACTAGCATAGTATGTTGTCTTCCAAGTGTATAAGTAGGGGAACTCTCAAGAAGGGTTGATAGACTCTTGGCCAGAGTAGTGGTGGATACCATTGTCATTGTCCATGTTAGGGCAAATGACATACAAAATGAAAGTCCAACAATTCTGCAACCCAAATTTAAAGAGTTAGGTGCCAGGGTGAAGAGCAGAACTGACAAGATGGTCTTCTCCAAAGTTCTGTTTATGCCATAAATTAGTCTAGGGAAGATTAAGGAGATTAGGTGTAAGATAGAAGGGTATAGGTTTATAGGGCATTGGGACTCCTTTTGGAACACATCTGAACTGTAGGAACACCAATATGTTGGGAAGGCTTACGAGTAGGTTAGTTGAGGATTGTTTAAACTAAGGAATGGAGTGAAAGGGAGTTCAGAACAGGTCAGGTTTAGAACTGTACATGAATGAACAATAGTGCAAAAATAAAAATATATAATGTAAATTCTAGCCCAAAATTTAAGTGCAGTAACTAACACATTAAAAAATAACAATGCTAGAGATTTCAAAAATGAAACAAGTGAGTTGGAGTTGTATGCAGCCAGGCATAATTATGATATTACTGTAGTAACAGAAACCTTGCTAAATGAAAAAGATGGGGTGGAGTATGACATAAGAGTCTAATGATCTGCACTGGTATTTGGAAGGTTCCCAGTTCAAACTCTGCTACTGCCAGAAGGATCCTATCCTACTGGGCCCTTGAGCAAGGGCCTTAACCTGAAAATTGTTTCAGGGGCACTGTATAATGGCTGACCCCTGACCTCCAAAAGTCATGTGAAAAGACAGTTTCCCCACTGGGGATTAATAAAGTACATCAAATTAAAAAAAAAATAAAATACACATTTTTCAGAAAGGACAGAAAGAACAGAAGAGGAGGTGGGGTTGCTGTTTATGTCGATAGGAATTTAAACACAAGTCCTTTTCAATTGGATGATAAGCCCCATCTTAGTGATTACACTAGGGGGCTCCGCCCCCTGCTCGCTTCGCTCGCCAACCCCTGGCGTTGGGGCATGACAAAGAGTGAGATGTATGAATTAGATACAGAATAGTGTGCAGGTTTGGATGATGCCTATATAAATAAAAAATAGAGTGTTTGGCATAGAGTAATGTTTTATTGGAATATTTCTTTGTATACAACATTAGTAGTAAAGATGGTGTCTTGTCTTTGAATGAGTCTTCCTTGGCATGGATCATTTATAACTTTAACGTCAGATGAACGTCGAACACGTGAGAAGGCAACATAAAGTTGTCCATGTCCAAAAACGGGTTCAGAGAGGTAGATGCCAACCTTGTCCATGGCTTGTCCTTGTGATTTGTTGATGGTCATGGCAAATGCAGGTTTAATGGGGAACTGTCGGCGTTTCAATGTAAAAGGTAAATCCAGGTCAGAACTCGTAAGGTCAATTCTAGGAATGAGAACAGTATTGTTAGCATGTGATTCTGTAAGAACTGTTGCTTGAATAACACCGTTTTTAAGGGTAAGGTTGTGTTGTGGTCATCCGTCTGGGTTAATAGTGTTCAAATATTCTAAGGGGAAATTCACATGTTCATTGTTGTCATCAGAGTCAACTTTGTCAGAGCTTAGAAAGAGCCGTGTCTCTCCAGGAAGTAATGAAATGACCTGGTTATTAATGTGATTAACATTAATATTTTTTGGACATAATATAGTGCGTTTTGTTAAACACATATGCGAAAGCAGTATGGGCCATTGCCTTTTGGTGTCCTGATATGTACTCCGGTAGATGCAAAAGCAAATGAACTATTGTAGGATCTAATGCAGTTCATAAAGTTTTTACTTTCAGGCACATCGTTAGTTAGAAGCTTCTGTAGATATTCAGGATATGAATGTAAAGGAGGCAGTGTAATCTGCCCCTTTTGACAACAACGTGTAAAGTCATTATTTGTATTGCCAGTTGTTTCTTCTGGGAAGTTAAGTGAATGACAATGATTGCAAATGACATTCATTAATCCCAATGAATTTTCCTCAATAGTGGACTCATTATTGAAGGCGTTGTCTGGCGTTGATGTCCGCGACGGGCATGTTTTGCTTGTGCCGTTTGAGTGCCGCGTTGTTGCATGTCCATTATTTGTGACGCGCTATTTTGGAGTTTTAATTGATTCGCCTCCGCTTTGCCAAAAGTCCATTTCAGTCTACGTCGTGCATTGTTTGTATCGAGACTTGTCCGTTTTTGTATGTCGGTCAGTTGAGCTTTCTGCTTTTGGAGTCTTGCTTGCTTGTTTTCTGGCAGGTCATATGCGCGATGTACACGTTTTCGTTCATTTATTCTGTCTATTCGCTCCCTTTTTTGTATGTCTGAGTCGCGTGCTCTTTCTTTTGAAATCGTGCTTGTTTCGATGCAGCACTTTGAGACGCGCGCTGTATGAGTCTACGTTCATTGTGTCTGTCCATTTGGGCATGTCTCTGTAACGGGGTTACTTGAGCTTTGCGTTTTTTGATCCGAGACATTTTTTCTCCCGGAGTTTCCGAAGCGCGTTGTATGCGCCCCCGTGTATTTTTTTGTTTCATTCGTGTTCGTGTGTTTGGTCCCGTTATCCGATCCGAATCGTTTTGTACCCGTGACCGTGTATTCATGACTTGTTTGTTCCTCAGCGTGCGAAATATGGTTAAGTAATAAGGAGGTTCGCACTCACTGTTAATATGGAGCCTTTTCTGCAGTTGAACGGTTAATAGTGCTTTATTGTAAGGAGATCCACCTATGCTGCCTAGTGTGAAGGTGTTGAGATGACGTATGTTTAATATGGACGTTTCCTTTAGATATGTGGCTTTGGGTGTCACTTCTTATTGATGTGGGGGGGGGGGGGGGGGGGGGGGGGGGGGGGGGGGGGGGGGGGGGGGGGGGGGGGGGGGGGGGGGGGGGGGGGGGGGGGGGGGGGGGGGGGGGGGGGGGGGGGGGGGGGGGGGGGGGGGGGGGGGGGGGGGGGGGGGGGGGGGGGGGGGGGGGGGGGGGGGGGGGGGGGGGGGGGGGGGGGGGGGGGGGGGGGGGGGGGTGGGGGGGGGGGGGGGGAGGTGAGGATTGTTGTTGCGCGAGCGTCTTCTTTCTTTTTGTGTTCCAGGGGCTTGTTGAATCCCCCTCTGTGTGTCCCGTCCGTTGCTTGAAGGGTGTGTGGGGTGGTTTTGTGTTCTTTTTTTTTTGTGTTCCATGGGCTTGTTAAATCCCCCTCTTGGTGTGTGTCCCGTCCGGTGCCTGTGGGGGGGTGGGCCTTGCTGTTGTGCGCGAGCGTCTTCTTTTTTTTTGTGTGCTAGTTTCGTGTGCAATGGGTTTCGTGCTTTGCCTGCGTTTGACTACTTTTTTCTGTGCCTTTTCCTTTTTTTCTGTGCTCGCTCTGCCTCATTTCTTTGACTCCTTTTTTCTGTGCTCACTCCTTTTTTCTGTGGTCTTGTCCGCCTCTCGCGGCCCCTCATCTGCTTCTCGCGGCCCCTCATTTCTTGGGGCGCCTGCGCAGTACGTCTTTTTGCGGCTACGGCCCATGGCCGGATGCCCCTGCGTCCATCCGGTTTAGCATTCTCGGTTAGTAATATGGATCTGGCATCACCTATAAAGTATTAGGCAAATATGCCTTATTTTAGTAATGTGTTATAGACAGCCCAATGCAGACAGTAATTTAATTGAATTCAGTGTGTAAAGAGGATTGAACTACTAGGGTCAAGAGTCCAATGCAATTTTTAGTTTCTGCTTTAGAAGAGCACTGATGTAAAGACTAAAACTGAAGTATTACTTTAGTAGGGCAAATTTTGAGCATATGCGGCAAAGTCTAAGGAGGAAGGACTGGGATAAAATATTATGTGTGGAGACATTCAAGGAGCACTGGAAAAGGTTTAAAAGTGTTTTACATATACAGGCAGTCCACGGGTTACATACAAGATAGGGACTGTAGGATTGTACTTAAGTTGAATTTGTATGCAAGTTGGAACAGGTACATTATTTTAATAAATGCTATTGTTGACCGACTGTAACCAAGTGCCCTGCCAATGAATGATGGAGTTTCACGTCTCTCTGACCTTTTTATTATTTCTACTTTATTTTCAATGGTGATGGTTTTTCTCTTCTTTACTGTATCACCAGCACTTGCATCAGATTTGTGTTTCAGAGACTTTCTTGAAGGGTGAAGACAAAAGGTTAAGATGAGCTCTTCCGCACAGCACTGTACAGCTATCACAGCAGGCAGGCATCCCTCATCAGCACGTCTTGTGTACTGACAAGAGACAACTTCCTGCTATGTACGTAACAGTACAAACAGGCTTGCTATTGAGAATGAATGGGAGTACCGAGGGGCGGTTCACCACCTACCCACCACACAATCACCTCCACTACAGTATGCAGCCTGCAGTGTGCGTCCGCCCACCGAGAACGAACACGGTGCGGCCAAAGGCGTGTAGTGAATCGCACACCACCGCCCCCATTCAACAGGCAGCCACCCGAAGCACATTACAATGCTACCCCCCGCCGCCCTGTTCACCCTCAATGGCCTCCGTTCAGCCACAACCGAGTCACTGCTTGCAGCATTACCAGCCGCCCACCGAAAATGATTCGGGGGAGCCGTGTGTAGTGGGCGGGCAGTGAAACGCCCTACACCGCTCCATCCAGCCTGCGTCCACTCAGGAGCAGTAGCTGAGGCGGCATAGTGGGCGGACAGAGAACCGCCCCATTAAGCCTCCGTCCTGCACACGAGCGATAGTGGCTATGGACCATAGGTCACCACTCGCTTGCCGCCGGGAGCCGCACTAGGGACACTACACTGCGTGAGCAGAACAAATTGCACCCCTCCAGCCACTACTTGCAGCGTCCACCGGCCAAAGATGATGGAGCGGCAATTAATGAGGTGCATGCGTCATAGCTGCGGCTTCGTTCGTCTCGTTCGTAAGTCGTAGGTCGAGTGTCTGTAACCTGGGGACTACCTGTAATGCAAGACATGGATAAACTTACATTTGGACTTAGAAAATTAAACAAAAAAAAAAAAGCTGCACAGTCAGTTAATAAAGAGCTGAAAGGAAGTTGCAAAGGAAAAAAACAGCTCTAAAAAGACAAACAGCAGCTACTCTAAACTCGCACATTTCTGAGGCCTTCAAATATAAGAAAGTAGATGACCTCCCAGCAGTAAAAGTGACTACCCAAGTAGGCACTGAGTGATTTGGAAATTGTACAGGGAGCAGTACAACAGGCTAAAATCAAACAAATGACCAGGACTGGGTAATATTTACCCTCTAATTCTTAAGGAGGTTAGTGAAAACAGATTTAAAACCTTGACATATATTTTTAGGAAGGCAACATACATTGGGAAAATTGGAAAACAGCATATATTATCCCATTTTATAAAAAGGGTGACTGGGTAGATCCAAGCAACTATATATAGGCCAGTAAGCTTAACGTGCATCACAGGTAAATCAAAGGAAAAAATTATTAAAGGTAAGATTGAGTAATGCATAGCAAGAAAAGAAGTTTTATTGAACAGTCCGCATGGGTTCAGAAGAGAGGTTTCACGAACATTCTGCAATTCTATGAGGATACAATAAAGGATATGATCAAAGTGGAGCAGACATTAGTCTTGACTTTCAGTAAATATTTGGAAAAGTGCCACATGAGAGGTTGGACATCAAACTAGTAGAAGTGGGAGTTTAGGGTGTTGTGTGTAGACTTGTAAAAAACTGACTTAGACATAGGAAGAAATGGGTTATGGTGTAAAGAATCCTATCATAATTGATGTTAAGAGTGGTTGTTGAAAAGGAAATATAGTATTTGTGTTGTTTCCAATTAATTAGTTGTCATCTACCTAGAATTATTAGTTATTGCGATTGGCCTGTGCCGAGATAGAATTTGGCCAATCATAAGGCTTTACTTTGAACCTTACAGATGTTTTGAGGGAGCTAAAGTATAGTTGAACAAGCGCTATTTGGAGTTTTACACATTGTTTATTATAGAATTATAGTATTACAGTTTCCTCATGTATAATATGTATATATGTTAAGAACAATTTACTTATTTGAGTAAATACTTTATGGTTTATGTTCTAGCAATTTCCTGATATTGATGTTATCTTGAGTGTAGTATGCCATCTAGTGGATAAATAAAGTACCCTGTTAATAACTAATGTTAACATTGACACATTTAAGATTAAGAAACTGATAGCTAATTTTTTTTATTTTATTTTACACTTTCACATTTGTATAACTTTGGAAGAAATTAATAAATAGAATTTGGATATCATCATCCATCTCTGACCAGATGTGCGTAGTGGTTGTAATTTAATCCTGAACCAACTTAATTCTACACTACAGTGGTGTCCCACAGGGGTCAGTGCTAGGGCTGCTATTTTTAATATACGATTTGGATTGGAATATAAGTAACAAGGTGGCCAAGTTTGCAAGTGATACCAAGCTAGGTGGACTGGCAGATAATTTCGAATTTGTCGAATCATTACAAAGGGACTTGGACAGCATACAGGATTGGTCAGATTTGTAGCAGATGAAATTTAATGCAAGTACATGTCATGTATTACACATAGGAAGTCAAAAAATTAGGTTTGAAAAACAATGGGAGGTCTGAAAATTGAAACTGAACTTTATGAGTCATAGTGGACTCCACACTATCAACTAACAGTGTTCAAAAGCCATTAGGAGGGCTAACAATTTTAGGTTATATAGCACGGTGCGTAGGGTACAAGTTCAAGGAGGTTATGCTCAAGCTTTATTACACACCGGTTAGACCTCAAGTAAAGGACTATGTACAGTTTTAGTCTACAAAAAGAACTTGGAAAAAGTCCAGACAAGAGCTAATAGGCTGATTCCAGGGCTGCAGGCAATGAATTATGGGGAAAGATTAAAAGAGGTGAGACTTTTCAGTTTAAGCAAAAGTAGATTAAGAGGAGACATAATTAATGTGTTTAAAATCATGAAGAGAATTAGTATAATGGATCGAGACTGTTACTTTAAAAGGAGATGATCACATCAAGAACACAGGGACAAAGTTGTAAATTTGTTAAGGGTAAATTTTGAACAAACATAAGGAGTTTTTTTTACATAGAGAACCATAGACATATGCAATACGTTGTCAAGTACTGTGGTAGACAATAGGACTCTAGGGACTTTAAAAACTTAACTTGCTTATTTTGAAAGAATCAAGTGGATAGGACTAGCAAGCTTTGTTTGGCTAAATGGCCTATTCTTGTCTAGACTGTTCTAATGTCATCATCTTTTAACCCCTTTGTTTTAAAAAGGCTTGCTTCTTTTACAAACTCTTAAAGACTCAAGCAAAACTTTTTTTATTATAAATATGGATGAACTACGTCTATGTTTTTTTTTTCTACTCTTGGATACTTTTGTCTTAGCCAAGATGAGTCTTCCAACATTCCTCTGATGCTAATCATTTGATTGTCCTAAAGTTACACCACTGCAAACTTGTATCTCTATAACAACACAACTTGCTCATATATTAGGAATCAAAATCTCAAAAGGAATAACTAATGCTTACTTTAAAACAACAAGAATTTCATGAAATAGTCAGCACTTTGCTTTATTAATAAATTCTTAAGGTACAAAAATATTAAAATTAGTATTTCGTATTCATCAGTTATTTTCCTTTCAATTCATTAGCTGGTAAAAGAAAAGGATGACCAGAAGAGAGGAATATTAAGCATCATCCTGTAATAACCAAATTCCATCTCCCCTTGTCTCTCCTCAAAGTTTTTTTGTGTTTTCTTGGTCACATCACTCAAGTGCTTATTCATTTTTTACAATGAAGAGGCAAATAAAATGAGTGAGAACTTTGGTGTTTGGGGACGATGGGAGAGACACTAAGTGATATTAGGAGTACCTGTGGATTATATGTGGTTACACACGGGCAATATATCAAGAAAACAAAAACTATATGAAAGTTCAACTACACTGGGAACACAACCAACCACAGTGTATATATAAACAGATACGAAAATAAAAAATGGTAGCATAATGCAAACAACAGTAACCAGATTCAGCCAACAGTAACAAATGCTCTAAACCAAGGATAAACCATGGCAAATGATTCTCTACAGGCCAAAAAACTAATCAAATGCGTTGCATGCAACATTAGTGTAGTGACAGTCCATTCTTCAAAAGCATGCAATCAGAAGTTGCTCTGCCACTTGCAGATTACTGATTTCTTATAAAATAAGAAACAAAGGCTATTGTGCACTTGCATCCTGAAAAGGCAGAGGGTATTGCCCCTCAAATCCATTTGCAAAGAGCTAAACATCTCCTCTTTGGACAGATGTAAAAGTTGCATACTTTATTAAGGTATAAAAATCCATCCCAAGTTTCTACAATTGATTAAAATATAGGGTAGCCAGAAGGCACAAAACTAGGCCTAGTTTTGTTGAGAATGTATGTGGTAAATTTTGAAAAATCAACAACAAACTGCATTTGCCAGACTGTGGGGAGGTAAATATTTATAAAGTTATTAAACTAATGAAGACAGCTACCAATGACATACATAAAAGAAGATTGGTAGGGCTTATGTAACAAAATTAACCAGTTATACAAAAATATAAGATTTTATCTTATAGTGTGGTACTATGCTCTCATGTTTGTCACTGAGAGAAATTTAGAGTAACTAACGGTTTAGGCTCAACAGTATAATTTATACTTTTTTTTTTAAAAGAACACATTGAAATTTACAAGCTTAGAGAGGTGTACATTTAAAACCCATCCAAACAAAAAGTGCAATGGAATATAAAACGTAATATTATACATGTTAAGGCAAAACTTACTATCAGTCTATTAATGTCTAAACATCCATCTCTTGGGGGGAAAACAGATTTGAAGTTCAACTTAGAACTTAAAGGCCAAGCCAAACAAAAAACTTCTGGTATTAATAATAGTTTCTCTCTAAATCCAGAGTCCTCTACAGTCAATTTTCTTAATTCAGCTAGAACTTATACAGTCATTTGAAAAAGTTTGGGAACTTGCCAACACATTGCAATTGGTATCTTTCCTAGATTTGTGTGTTTTTTTTGTTTAGAATTTTTGAATGTATGCCTGTTAATTCTGTGTTTAACAACACTGAGTTTAGGTAAAAGTAAAACCTGCAACATTGTATTTTTGGCTGTGATTTACACAACACATACAGTCATATGAAAACATTTGGGAACCCCTCTCAGCCTGCATAATAATTTACTCTACTTTCAACAAAAAGATAACAGTGGTGTGTCTTTCATTTCCTAGGAACATTTGAGTACTGGGGTGTTTTCTGAACAAAGATTTTTAGGGAAGCAGTATATAGTTGTATGAAATTAAATCAAATGAAAAACTGCCTGTGCAAAAATTTGGGTACCCTTATAATTTTGCGGCTTTGAATGCATGTAACTGCTCAATGCTGATTACTTGCAACACCAAATTGGTTGGATTAGCTCGTTAAGCCTTGAACTTCATAGACAGGTGTGTCCAATCATGAGAAAAGGTATTTAAGGTGGCCAATTGCAAGTTGTGCTTCCCTTTGACTCTCCTCCGAAGAGTGACAGCATGGGATCCTCAAAACAACTCTCAAAAGATCTGAAAACAAAGATTGTTCAGTCTCATGGTTTAGGGGATGGCTACAAAAAGCTGTCTCAGAGGTTTAAACTGTCAGTTTCAACTGTAAGGAATGGAATCAGGAAATGAAATGCCACAGGCACAGTTGCTTTTAAACCCAGGTCTGGCAGGCCAAAAAAATGCAGGAGCGGCATATGCGCAGGATTGTGAGAATGGTTACAGACAACCCACAGATCACCTCCAAAGACCTGCAAGAACATCTTGCTGCAGATGGTGTATCTGTACATTTTTCTACAATTCAGCACAATTTGCACAAAGAACACCTGTATGGAAGAGGTGATGAGAAAGAGGCCCATTCTGCACTCACGCCACGAACAGAGTCGCTTGTTGTATGCAAATGCTCATTTAGACAAGCCAGATTCATTCTGGAACAAAATGCTTTGGACCAATGAGGAAAAAATTGAGTTATTTGGTCATAACAAAAAGTGTTTTGAATGGCGGAAGAAGAACACCGCATTCCAAGAAAAAAACCTACTACCTACTGTCAAATTTGGTGGAGGTTCCATCATGCTGAGGGGCTATGTGATTAGTTCAGGGACTGGGGCCCTTGTTAAAGTCGAGGTTCAGATGAATTCAACACAATATCAACAAATTCTTCAGGATAATGTTCAAGCATCAGTCACAAAGCTGAAGTTACTCAGGGGTTGGATATTCCAACAAGACAATGACCCAAAACACAGTTCGAAATCTACAAAGGCATTCATGCAGAGGGAGAAGTACAATGTTCTGGAATGGCTGTCACAGTCCCCTGACCTGAATATCATTGAAAATCTATGGGATGATTTGAAGCAGGCTATCCATGCTCAGCAGCCATCAAATTTAACTGAACTGGAGAGATTTTGTATGGAAGAAGGGTCAAAAATACCTCCATCCAGAATCCAGACATTCAAAGGCTATAGGAGGCGTCTAGAGGCTTTTATATTTGCAAAAGGAGGCTCAACCAAGTATTGATGTAATATCTCTGTTGGGGTGCCTAAATTTATGCACCCGTCTAATTTTGTTATGATGCATATTGCATATTTTCACAATGTCACTGCTGAAATACTACTGTTTCCATAAGGCTTGTCATATATTAAAAAGATTGCAAGAAGTTGCTATTTTGAAAGCTCAGCCAATGATAAATAAAAATTCAAAGAATTAAGAGGGGTTCCCAAACTTTTTCATATGACTGTACAATAAAAATTATGAAATGCTTCATTTGTTTAACACCTGATAGTCACAAGTTCTCCTAAACATAAAACACATTTTGCGTGACATGTCTCTGCCGAAGAAGTGGAAGTTTAGAAGATTATTTTAATTTGCATTTTGAAGGATAATGTTTGCCACAAAAGTAAAAGCACTGATATTTACACTAAATATTTGACATTCATCACAAACAAGGTATACATGTTCATATAAAATACATAGTTTAAGTTTACTTACTTGCACATTCCAAAGCCATAGCTCAGAGCAATCATCAGGACCACAGGCTATAAGATAATTATCATCTGGACTCCATGCTAAGTAAGACACACCATAAGCATGTCCTTCTAAAGTTTTTAGAAGTTTTAGCTGGTGAGTTTCCTGTAACTGTCAAAACAAGTTAAATAAGAATTCAGCAAACAAATGTATTTAGTGCAGAAACATAATTCAAAAAAGGCACAAAAAGGTTCTGACATTAGAAAACCATCTCTCACCAAGTCATAAATGAGAGGAAGAAAGCAACAGAGTATCAGGTCCTAGAACAGAAATCAAGAACTGTGATGTTGGAATGCTGAAGTAGCTGCAGGATTTCTTTCAAACGGTCTCATGCAATATGATGCCAGTTGAGCTGTTAATTATATCGCTTTTAAAAAAAACGATTTCTGTGACTTTAGACTTTTAAAGAGGTAACTAGTTTCACATTTAACTCCATCAGCCTCTATACATACAGTCTTAACTTCTTTTTTGAAATATAAACACACTCATTACATGTCAGAGTTGTTTGTTTTTTTATATTATCTTGGTCAGTGCTGAACTAACACTTCTGAGCAAAAAGAAAGGGGGCAGCCAGTCAGGGAATGAGTACCACCTAAACCACTGTACATTTGTCAAGTTTAAAAGTTTATATATACAGGGTGGTCCAGATCTAATTATGCAACTATTCGACTGACAACCGTCTCCCCACCGTTTTGGAATGCAGAGCAGGTGCTACCATCTATCGGCAACAAAAAGAATTTTAAGTGAATTCTCTATGTAATAAACTTAAGTTATAGCGTAATGAAAATTGCATACTTAGAGCTGGACCACCCTATACAAACATACGTATGTGTGTATACACATTTACTTATGATCTCTCTCAATAAATCTGGGCATGTAATGCTGAGTCATATTAGAATGACTAGCAATAAGCTGACAAAACCAAAAGTGAATTGATCACAAAACCTACAAAATTATTTAAATGTTTCAAGGTAAACAGCTTCAAAAATAATGACAGAGTATGCCAAACATGGACAAGCTGCATCAACAGGGATAGATGGGCATTTCACAGCATTATCAGAAAAGTTCAGCCTTAGAATAGTGTTTGCTATAGAAATGTAGCATATAACAGAGTTGGATTAGGTTAGCAAAGAATTTAGAAAAAAATGAGGTAAAGAACCTAAGGACTGAGGGACATTAAGCTGCTCTATGGATCTGAATATGGTGTTGATTTTCTGAACACAAAATGGAAAGTAGTTTTGATGTGGAGAAAAGGTGCATAGGCTTTTCAAAAATTCACTGACACCAGTCAAGATAACTACATGACACGGATGTAAATTCACAAAACCTTGTGTGTGAAATAGTGTTTCTTGGATTCCAACTTTGAAATGAATAAAAGTGCATTAAACAGTTTTATTCAACTATGTCGTTCACTATTCGATTGAGAAGTATAATCATTTATCAATGCTTTTCAGAATTATTAGACATGAATAAGCTTCTCAAGTAGCCTTCTCTGTTCAAAACCCCAGCCTCCACTTCACAAAGCCTCTGCAACTGCTATGCATTCATTACAACACCAACATAACTATACAAGGTACTTCAAGGTACTGCATCATTACAGAAGTTGATAACATCTATTGATTTATATTCAAATTGTGGGGCAGAGTGGTGCTTCTGAGGCTAGGGATTTACACTGGCAATTGGAAGTTGCTGGTTCGAATCCCGTAACACCAAAAGCGACTACTTCGTTGGGCCCTTGAGCAAGGAAGGCCCTTAACCTGCAATTACTCCATCCTGGGTATGACGTTAATCTGCATCCAGCTCTGCAACCTGCAGGGGAAAACCTGGGGGTTGGTGGCAGAATTGGCACTCCAGCCACCATAAAAAGCCTTGCACTGTTTCACTCCATCTGAACTAGTGTGGTGCTGAGGTGTCACCTGTTGCCTGGCTGCACTTGAGTCCTAATGTGGTTTGTCATGTGGTGGGTGTGGCAATGAGCTGTATCAGCACGTACTCCTACCACCTCCTCCACCTCTTCCTAATATATTTATTACTGATTCTGTGCATTGCCAGGAGAACAACAATGTGCATCAATGTAAAACACTACATCCTTTAGAGTTTGTGACACTTATACCACATCTAAAATGAATGATTCTGTTAACATGAAGTAACTGGCATTTTTCTATTTAAACTTTAATTTTTCAAGCATCTGTCCACTTGACTGTCCAGATGCTTCTAAATCACTTTTCCTTCCCTTCCTTCATCATCAGTTTATTACCATCCAGTAAAAATGTTGGTGTTTCTAGTCTTGGTTCCTTAGAGTTATTTATTTTTGTTTTGTATACAAAGCTTGGTTTAATTAATCAGTCAACTGCTACAGTAGTGTATTTGTCTGGCTGGATCAGGTATGAGAGCCAACAGTTATCATTGACTTCTGCCTAGAGAGAAGTGCTACATCTACAGTATACACTGCAGTGTCTGCTTGCCGCAGCATCAAAATAAAAACATAAAAAAAAACAAAATCCAAATTAAAAGTCCAAATTATTATACTATTATGAAACAATCCTTCCCATCAAGATTACTGGCTGCTTCTTTAATCCAATAAATCTAAGAACAGAGTTGCCATATGTGAGCCTGTGGTCTTCTCATGGATAGTCTAGTGGGGCCAGACATGATTTTCAAATGAGAATATCACTTGGGGACAACCCATTAAAAACTGTGTACTGAATAGAGGTGAAATTCTATGCTGCAAAGGCTACACACACAGGGCTTCCTTCTAGAACACCTGCCCCAGTTTCTCCAGTCCATGTATTTTAAACCACTGCTAGGGTTTCTGGACAGAGCAATGGACGTGATGCTGAATAAAAATAAAAAGCTAAAATTGCTATTATCAACTCAAAAGCTCACTAGCACAAGGTAACTGAAGCTTCATAATTAATTTTCGTGTTGTAATGAGCACTGCAACAGTGGAGACAGACAGACAGACAGACACACACACACACACACACACACACACACATAGACCATGGCAGCTACTGGGTTCCATATCTTTGAGGAGTGCCTCTGTCCGCTATGGTATCTTTAGCCATTTTAACTACTGCATCACTATATGGCATAACAGTAGCAAATAGAGTTTAGATAAGAATTGTGGTCTATGTATATACAATGTGGTTTCTTTTGATGTGTAGTCAGAATATGGATGTCGCGCACCCTGATCTGTGCATCTGCTGGTGTTTTGAGTACTGAAATCTGCATTTCCTGCAGCTCTTCCCGATCAGTTCTCTTTAACAGCAGTCCTTTTAACGGAATGTGACACTGTTTACTTCAAATGCATATTCTGCAGTTCATATTTACATGAATATAGCCGCCAGTTATTTAAAGCTTTTATTGACACTTACACATCATCATAATGCTGAACAGCAGCAAGCACCTGTGGCAACATATTGTTCACATGTACTATTTGTCCACTGATGTCATCAAATGCCCAAATATCTGATATACAGCATTGTGACTGCGTGTGTCTGTGTGCGCACGCGTCTACGTGCTGTGACGTGCGAGTCCCCATCTTGCACCACAAAACACAAAGCTGAGTCTCAGTATTTTAGCAACACCAGCTTTATTCAGCTTGAAACAGCAACAGCGCGGTTATTTATTGTAGCAGGATCTGCCACTCTCCTATACACAGACACAGCAGTCAAGCAGGGTCGTGGCCAAGTATTACTGTGGCCTGCGCATTTATAATGTTCCTTGTATTACCTATTGACGGCAGGCGCTTACAGCATGTCTGCGATCTTTTCGGATTCGCTTTTACGCTGAACTGCTACAGCGCTGGGAGACTGCGATTGCTTTGGGACGCTCTTCCGCGTGTCGTCCCGTTGGGTGGAATCCCACTAGAGTTTAGAAACTCACTCACACCAGCCATGATTCTTTTCAAAGTGCAGGTTAATTTGTTTTATGTATTTTTACTTTATATTTTGTATTCATCATTTTTATATGAATAGTTTTGGGTTGTGGAATGAATCATCTGAGTTTCCATTATTTCTTATGGGGAAATTCACTTTGATATACGAGTGCTTTGGACTGCGAGCACGTTTCCGGAACGAATTATGCTCGCAAACCGAGGTTCCACTGTACTCCGTAATCTGTCTCATTGTCCACACATAGTATTGAGCAAAATTCTCTCATGGTTCCCTCTAGACAGTTATACTATACATCTGGCTTCCACGGGACTAGCTCATGGATGTCACCTAACAGTGATATTAAAGTCAGCACTGAAAGACTTCTAAGTAATATTAGCACATAAAACACTAATTGTAAGAATTTTTACCTTCACACAGTTAATATTTACTAAAGGAACGTACTGAAGGTTTTTTGAAAATCTATGGAATTATTATGCTCTGCTTCTGCCTACTTCTCCAGTTGTATGGGAGTGGTCTAGCAGGATCTTACACTCATACTGCAAATCCCAACTTTGTCTGGGACTTAATTATTTTCATACAAGTAGTTTCCTTAATGCAGATTCAATATGTCAAACTAAATAACATGTTCCAGTAACAGTGAAACATCCAACTAAGAAAACTATTCAGAAGTTAAAACTGCAGGCACCATGGAACTCCAGGAACTGAAGTGACTATATCTGTTTATGAATCAACAATTTCATTATCCACCAATGAAAAACAATTTCGTTTACAAGCAGTACTATGATTTTACTTTAATTTAAAGGCACAAAGTGAAACTATTAAAAATGCATAAACAAACGTTTTTGTGTTTTGATACAAATGTGGAACCCTAAACCCTCTCCCTAGAAGTAGGACCTCCAACCTGCAGGGAAAAACTTGGGGGTTGGTGGCAGAATTGGCACTCTAGCCACCATAAAAAACCTCACACTGGTTCCACTCCATCTGAACTAGTTTGGTGCTGAGGTGTCACCCGTTGCATGGCTGCACTCCGGTCCTAATCTGGATCCTGAGTTGGTCTGTCATATGGTGGGTGCGGCAATTCACGGCATCAGTGTGTGCTCCTAACCACCTCCTCCTCCACTGGGATAAAGCATGTACGGTACAATTTTCTAGTTTCCAAGAATACTCCAATGACCAAAAGGTTTGCTTAATTTATAAAATCAGACAAATCATATCAAATAAAAGAAAAAGCTCAAAATGATACAATATTTTAAAATGCGTTACGTTAAATGTTCCTTCATAGGCATATAGGTGTATTTCAAGAAATCACCCAACTCTCATAAGCAGGAATGTTTTGTCACTGAATGAATAATGTCCAACTCGGACCCCAGAAATTTTTTTTTTTTTTTTTTAGATTCAGACTATAGCCCCAGTTTTAGTACATACCAAGATTCTAACTTGTAGCTTTATATGAGACAATATTCCAATTGGTTGGTAACTATTCATTTACAGCATTGTAAATCACAGTGCACACCCTAATTGTATATAGAACTCAGAAGAATGATGGTGCTAGCTTAAAAAAAAAAAAAGTGAATTTAAGGTGTACAGTGGGACTCCCCATTCAAGTTATTGGTACGGGACATTTTTACTCGCATGCAGGCAAGAATTGGTGGTTTGAACTGAGAAATGACAAATTGCCTGTAATGAGCAATAAAACTGTTAGGAAAAAATTTTACTGGTTCAAATGTGAACAAAAAGCATTCTAAAAATGTTTTATGTTTCAAAAATATAATCATAACTCTTACTTTTATGATTTTACTTTCAAGCGTCAAATATTCAAAGCATAGTGAGCAAAAGGAGCAGGCAGATGTGCAAAGGACAATCAAAACCAGCCAGTGTACCAAGACTGAAGACAGACAGGAAAGCCATTCATCTTGCAAAGGTCTTCCTGGTTTTGATTTCAGATGAAAGCATCTGAGCTATCTGAGCCATTTTAGTACTTGCTGACCAAACTAAATTGCTTCATACTGAAGCAAAATGTGCTCCCTGCTAGCAGTAAGCAAGAAATAAACAGCAAATTATGTTGAACTTGTGTGTGAATACATTTGTCATTTTTGTACCTCATAAATTAATGTGCAGTTTACTCAACACTGAATTAACAAGGCTGTGAAATAAGTCAGATTCAACATGCACATGTGATGATTCTTCTAAATGCAATGCACAGAAAAAAAAATAGCCAGGCACATTTAGTGTTTTCTCATTTATATCTCTGAAGCTCCTAAGTGCAGACGTGACTGTGCCAGAGACACTGTTGCACTGGTAGCAAAACTGGGATGCACTTTCCACATCAACCTTAAGTAAACAAAAATGGAACTTAGCATCTCAAGCCAAACACACACCTTCAGTAAATTAAAACATTTGTGTCTAAAGCACATGACTACAATCTGAATCTAATTTTGCAAAGGTTAATCCCAAATAAAATGTAGACTATGTATCCTCATGAACCATAATGCCTCAACTTAGTCCAATTTTTACAACAGAAAGCCTAAAGTAGTCAATTGCCTTGCTGTTTTCTTTTTCTCCATGCAGCTTAGAGCAGACAGTTCCTAATAAAGATTAACCAGTAGGCATATCCCTGTTCATTTCATTAAAATAAAAATCCTATTATATTTTAAATTACTTTATTTGGGGGATTACAGTGCAGCAGAACACCAGTGGGAATATGATTTTAAAAAAAACAGCACCACCCTCAGCTCTAAAGTACATGCGTACACCTTAGAGTTTCTCTGGCACTCAAGGTCATCGCATGCATGCCTTGCCTGCAACGTGTAGCACTCACAAAGATAGGTGTCAAAATTCTTGTATAAAGTTTAAACCAGTGTGCATTTTACTAGTGTATTGGTCAAAAAAATGACTGGATGCCACAGCTTAATTTATCTGCAGCAGAACACCTGATTATTAATGGAGTTGGAGTCGAAGAAAAATTTTGCGTCTCCAACTCCACCAAAAATAGCCAACTACACGACTCCAATTTAACAGCCCTGCCTAAATAAAATTTTAAAATGTTTGCCATGACTTGATTATTGTTGATTTTTTTCACTTTTTGAAAGGTAAATGGTCATCATGCTATATTTGTATACTACTTTTAACTTTACATCACTGTGGTCCACTTGCAGTGGTGGCTTTCATACAATGATTCCAAATAAATCTGCATTTTGTAATGCCGAGTCAGTTAAAAAGCTGGCAAACAGCTTTACCAAGGAACAGTTCAGTTTACTTTGTACAAGATAAGCAAAAATATATTATCAAGTTATACAATAGTTTTTTTTTTAATCTGAGAAACAGATCTGACAGTACTAGCTAGCAAAAGCATTATAGGTTTTATACTGTAATTAGTATTTATTCCTCTTGAATATTTAGGTTTTAAAACAGACAAGTTACTAATAATATATATATATATATATATATATATATATATATATATATATAATCTACACATACACACACACACACACACACACACACACACACAAAGGGGCTTCGCTCGCCCACTCCCAATTATTCTCCACCCTCCTCAGGGCACGCTACACGCCAGCTACTTCACGTATCTGCAGCTCGCATTGTGAAGAGGAGGGCTGAAGACATGCTAAGGAAATGCGGTCGGATCTGCTGCCAGCTTGCTGTGTGATCGACATTTTGCGTGGCACTTCAAACATTTAAAAGCCTGTACAGCAGATGTCCTTTTGTCTCACGGGACATTAAAGTGTCTCCTAGAAAATCACATCTTGTCTCCTTCCAAAATTTTTTTTATATATCTATTATAAAAAAAAATCTCCTGCCCTGGAAAGCAAAAAGCAAGTCTACGATACATGATAATCTCGAAAGACATTTTAAAGACCCGCAAGACCAAAGACACGCCCTACTTACAATCTACCCGCAACACCAAAGACACGCCCTACTTACAATCTATCAAATAGGACAATAGGCAGCAAAACATTCAGTCTTGTGAAGGATTTGAGCACACACAGATGCAGGGCTCCAAACGAAAAACAAAGCAGCGCGGAGAAAAGAGACTCAAATGCGTTGGACAGAAAAAAGAGCAAAAGAATAATCGAGGTGCAAATTCAGAAAATAATGAAAGTAATTATCAGCCCGGAACAAGTGGAATTGAAAAAAAAGCATGTCCAATCCGGCTCAGAATTAAAAGACAATGACTAAAAGAAAGTAGAACTTCATAAAGACGTTTACAAATGTTGACGCTAAACACATGCAGGGCAGGTTAGATATTATGAAACCAGTGAAATTAGAAAGGCTCCAAAAAAAAAAAAAAAAAAAAAAATTAAATGGAGCTACACACGTGGAGAAAGTTAAACGATATGAAAGTAGGAAAATTAGAAAATATAAAAAAAGAAAGTAAAGATTGCAGTAGCGCAAACAAACTGCCTCATTTAACTATGCACCAGTCTAACTTTGGTTTTGCACAATAATTACTACACTATTGCACCTTAACACTTAAGTACAATTATGTGAATAGAGTAGAATTATTTATTATGTTCTACTATACTGTTACCTTTCAATCTAGGACTTTTTGTTAATTTAACTGATATTCTTCTAACTTTGCACAGTTTTTGATAAGCGGATCAGGATGCATTTCACTGCGTTTGTCCTGTATAACTATGCATGTGACAAATAAAGAATCTTGAGAATTTCAAAAACGGAGTTTACCGCACATGCATTTATTGGTTACTTTGTTCATGAATATATATTTATCTGTCTGCTTATTTAAAAAGCTACATTTACACCAGGAGTCAAAAAATGTTCTGTCTAGCCCTAGTACAAAAACCTAGACAAAAGCTGGGTTATCACCTTGGTAACCCCATGTACTTTTGGAACTGTGAGAGGAAAATAGCATAACTTTACAGACAGGAGTCAAATGCAGAACTCTTACTTTTTTACTTTGTAAAAAAAATTTTATTAACTGCTGATGATGTAGATCGTTTTGTCTGTGCTGAAATTCCAAACAGAGAAACCTATCCTGACCTCATTAAAAAGATTCAGCATATTGGAACTCGCAAGATTACAAATATTAATTAAAGTACATTTATTTATTGGGAAAAAAAAAAAAAAAATCACACATTAAGAAATACATTTTTTACATGAAATCATGTGTGTCACAATTATTGGCACCCCTGCTGTTAATAATCTTCTCCTATAACATTTCACAAGATTGGAGAAAATAAAGACAGGGATTTTTTGACCATTCCTCTTTGCACAATCTTTCTAGATTGTCCAGAGTCCTGGGTCCTCTCTTATGCACTCTCTTCTTAAGCTCATCCCACAGGTTTTCAATGGGGTTGAGGGCTAGGGACTGAGATGGCTATGGGAAGAGCTTGATTTTGTCTGCCGAGCCATTTTTGTGTAGATTTTGCCATATGTTTAGGGTCATTATCCTGCTGGAAGACCCAATGACGACCCATCTTCAGCTTTCTGGCAGAAGCCACCACATTTTGATTTAAAATGTCCGGGTATTTCAAGGAGTTCATGATGCCATGCACCCTAACAAGGTTAACAGTGCCTCTGGAAGAGAAACAGCCCCACAGCATCACAGATCCTCCACCATACTTTACAGTGGCAAAGGGGTGCTTTTCCGCATACTCATTCTTGGATTCATACCAGATCCACTTAGATTGTTTGTTGCCAAAAAGCTCAATTTTAATCATATCTGACCAAAGCACAAGGTCCCAGTTGAAGCCCCAGCAACGCTTAGCAAACTTCAGACGTTTACTTTGTGATTGCAGGTGAGAAAAGGCTTTTTTCTTGCATGTCTCCCAAACAGCTTCTTGGCATGGAGACTTTGTGACCCCAAGATACCACTCTTTGGTGTAGTTCCAACAGTGAGCTTTGGAGAATTTTTTACTTCTCTTACCATCCTCCTCACTGTGCGTGGTGTCATGATAAACTTGGGTCCTCGTCCAGCCTTGTTTGTCACTATTCCCGTTGTTTTACACTTCTTTATTATTCCTCTGACTGTAGATAAATGGCAGGTTTAGGTGAGTAGCTATATTCTTGTAGCCATTACCTAACTTATGAAGGTCGACACACACATCTGCCTTACTTGAACGGTATGTTCTCGTCTTTCCCATGTTGAAGAGTGGCTAAGAGCAATAGGACTCTGTCACATCATATTTATACCACAGGGACACAGGAAGTCATTAATTACTAATTAAAAGTTAAAAAAAAAAAAAAAAAAATTTTAAAAACTAAACTAGAAATTACATAAATGCTTCAATTACATTTATTTTATAGAAATTGTTAGCGGTGCCAATAATTGTGGCACACATGATTTCATGTAAAAAATCTATTTCATAATGTGGGATTTTTCCCCCCAATGAACAAATGTACTTCAAGGCTGGATTTTTCACTTTTTTGTGTTGAGAGCCTATATTTTTTTGGGAAAAAAATTAATTTATAAAAAAACTAAGAACACATCTTAAACAGGGGTGCCAAAAATTGTGGAGGGCGCTGTATATAATAAAAAAAATCTTGAGTCGAGACATGACTATTTCCAAGTCCCATTAGACGAGGCTATTGCCAAGAGATTTTATTAAGTCCTACCCTCCTCTCAACCATTTATGGTTATCGGCCCATGCCCATGGTCCTCTCACCTCTCATTCGTGAATGCTTTTGTCAGACAAATGCCTGCGCTCTCGGATCTTATAAATTTTTAAGTTTTCCTCACTTTAAGTTCCCAATAAAAGAAGACTTTTAATGTCCAAATCTTAATGAAGAATTTCATCCCAAAGGGTTATCAACAGAAGAAATGAGTACACGGGAAATCCTAGCACAGAGAAACGAAGTCAAATGAATTAACATGAAAATTGTTGATCAATTACACAGCAATTTGGTTAAATGTGCATCAATAAACTATGCTGAAACAGTTGGCAGTGATTGTACAGAAGATGAAAACATCAGCTTACAATATCCTGTAGAATATCTACAACCGTTAACACCGTTCGTTCTTCCACCGGCCGAATTACTGTTGAAAGAAGAATGAATCGTAAAGTTATTGCATAATTTATGTATGAGTGATGGGCTATGCAACAGGAGAAGATTAGTTGTATTCAAATTGGTCGAACAATTCTGACATGTAAAATTTTAACAGGCGACAAGAAAGGTAATGTTGTACATCATTCATGGAAAACAGACACCATAGGAGATCTTGATATGCCATTCGTATTAAAACGTTTACAGTTTCCCATTAGAATAGCTTTTGCTATGACAATTAACAAATCACAGGGACAAACAATCAAAAAAGTTGGTTTATTTATTAGAGAGAAAGAAACGATATTCACTCACAGGCAGTTATACGTTGCATTGTCTAATTGCTCACTGTAATGTAAAATATTTAGGTCTATTATGCATATGTAACAATTCCCATGAAAATAATGTTTAAATTAGATAGATAGATAGATAGATAGATAGATAGATAGATAGATAGATAGATAGATAGATAGATAGATAAATTGTACATCTGCTTCCCCATACGCGAGCAGCAGAACCGCAAAATGGCTAGCGGGCAAAGCCCCCTAGTATATATTCATATATATTTTTACCCTTTGATGATCAAAATAGTTTATTACAAAGTCTTCTAGAGGTAATATTAATTATATTACATATTTACAACTGTCCTGTGATGTATTATATACTCTCTGCAAAATTTATAAATGTTATTCTGAAATGGTTATCAATGATGATAAAAGTAATCTCACTTGATTTTAAAGGATAAGTTCAATCAAACTTTTTTTTAATATAAATTAAAAAGACAATGCCTGGTCCTGCAGTTTACAATGGGGTTATTGGTCACTGGTTCAAATGTGAAAACAAAAGCCTTAAAAACATGTTAAAAACCTTCAAACCATATTCATGATAAAAATATCCTTGAGCATCAACATCCAGTGTTGAGATTTCACAAATAGAGTAAACCATTACCAGCCCGGGACTGGGCTGACAAGGGTTCAAATGTTTTTAAACACTTTCGCCGCATCATCGCTGACACAAACAATACCTCATCTGAAAGCCACAGGTGTCTGTCTACATGCTTATAGTGATCAAATTGTTACAGTATGTACAGTTGACTCTTAATCTGGGATGAGATCATGTGTGCCGTGTCAAACAATGTTGTCAAAAAAATTAAAACCAGTATAGTAATTTTTCTGTTTAAGGAATAACCAAGTGTTCTACATCAAGAGTCTTGAGCAGTAGCACCTAGCTTCAGCATTTTCTCGTGCTCTTACATATACAGTAACTCCACAAAGCAACAGCAAATACATAAATATAGTATACTGACACAACAGGTTCCCCTACGCAAAATGAGCCCTAACATGTGTAGTTACTAGGGAATCCATTCGCGCACATTTCCCATTCCCGGGAATGAAACTGCTAGAATTCCCGGCTGAACGGGAACGGCCAAGCTCACATATATAGCTTGTAAAAGTGTAAAAATTGATCAAGAAATAAAGTTATAGCTGAAAATAATTAAGTGGCACGGTTTTTTGTCCCATGGTGTAGTGTGTTGCTCATTAATTCAGTCAACAACAGACCAGCAGCAGTCAGTCTCCCGGCTCCCACTAAGACTGAGCACAGTGGACTGGGAGGTGTCTGCACTCTGCAGCTCATGAATGCCGGGACGGGGCAGAGTTCATTGACGTCTGTGCCGTTGACAGCCTTGAACTGTTGCATCCGCATTATCTGTGACAAGAAACTTGCCATCACAGAATGATGACAAGAAACTGGATGCATCAGTAAAAGCTGAAACGGCTGTGTTTCAGAGCAACAGTAAGCGCGTCCATTGTTTAGAACAAGTGTATCAGTATCTGCTGACTGTGCCGCCAACTTCAGTGGAGGCAGAGTGTGCTTTCTCAGCGGCTGGTGTACTCTGCACGAAGGTGCGCTCTCGCATTGACGACCACACGCTCGACACGTTGTGCTTTCTAAGCTCTTATTACCGCAACTAAATAAATACATGTACTTATATGACCAGCATGAACTGCTTGTAGTTAAGGTTAGTCTTTTATTGGTGTCAACATATTGCAGTAGTTTTATTAAAAATAAGTGTCGCTCGTTCTAAAACCGTTCACATGTGAAAGATGCCCGTGCACAGTGTCATTCCCGGGAATGGATTCCCTAGTATTTACAATGAAGCAGTCTCAAAAAAAAATGACATAATCCATAAACACACCCACCATTATGGGCTTGAACCACCTGGCGATTTTGGGGAGATGACTCTTACTGACTGGCTCATACTATTGCAAAACCCACACCATTGGATAGCTGACACCATCACATTTCCAACAATGGCAAACATGGCCATGTTTGAACAATGGGCTTGCCCTGACTTTGCAGAATGCCTCGCTTAGCTTGAAGTTTGAGTGTGAATTTTCATGTACTGTCGCACAGAACTTCAGAAAGCAACAGCAAGTATAGAAATTTTATATCAAAATTTACAGCCGCCTCTGCTGAATAAAACTAGTCTAAGCTTGTCACTGTGGGATGAAGCGTTAGCAAAATCACCATTATATAGGAGAGTATGCCAGGCTGGCAGCAGCGACTTGGCAGTTCCAGTTCAGTGATTGTGGCTCAGTGGGTCATGCCATTGTGTGCTTTACACCATTTTATAGCCGAGACAGACTTTTCAAAGGACAGTGCCAAAGATGAGAAAAATAAATGAAAATGTGAGGATTTTTGTTTTTTTGGGAGGATGTATGTGCTTGTGTGAGAGAGAAATAATTTATATTTTACATAAATATTTTATATGACTTTTATATTATTTTATATTTATATTTTGGGCATCCTTGCCTGGAAAACCCAAGGTGGTTTTTTATAACAAAAATTTGGAAAATCACAGTGTCCACCTATGTTTTTTATTGCTATTTTGGCAGTTTTTGAGTAAATTTGACATAACCACAATTCCTACCATATTTCAGTTATATGTCAAGTTTAAGTGAAAAAATGATTGTCCTTCCTTTATTTATTGGATAATAAGGCTTTATTATGGTGTTCTCCCCTCTGGTGGAAATTGCTGAAAGATGCCCTCAGGTGGCAAAGGGTTAGCAATGTATCCATATCACATTCAGGGAAAAAAAACATTAGTGAGATTCTACTATTTTAAAAAAGTCTGGCCTTGTTCTACAACTCAATGTCTTTCTCTGTCTGCACCAAGTCTTCACATTCCAAGGGGCATGAATTCTTATAGTTCATTTTTTGAATGCTGTAGTGACCATGGTTATTTTGAGAGTGATGCAGGTGCTTACAGGAAGATTTTTCTCAAACTTTACACAAGTGAACTGTCATTTTATATTCATGCACACACTAGCACAGGCACCCATCCGCCCACTTGCACTAATTTGGAATCAATAATTCTGCAATCCTTTGGGGATGTGGAAAGAAACCCCATGCTAAATAGGGAATAATGTGCAAACTCCTCAGAGACAATGCCCAACTATGAGATTCAAACCCAGGATAATTGATCAGCGAGACAGCAGCCCTACTGACTGTGCTACTGTGCCCTCTACATATAAGCTACTCATTATTACAGGATTCAGTTTGCCAGTAAATGACATTTTTATTAGTAATACTATATACCTCTGTTTTTCATTCTGCTTCACGTTAAGCTGGAGTGTAATAACTCACCTGGAAAACTTCTGGAACTGTAACAGGCTTCAGAAAGAAACAAATTATAAACACCTTCTTTGAGGCTACAAAGTAATCATCCTTGGAAAAGTGAGCGCAACAAACTTATAGTTCACATTTTACCAAAAATATCCTCCACGTTTATGTGGAATGCAATGATGTTGGGATTGTAACGGCCAGGTACCTTCCATCTAGACAAGTTTGCCCTCAACTATTCCTAAAGAGTTTTATATATGCATGTGTATTTATATTACTTGTGTTCTACGTAATAAAAATTTAAACACTCTGTGGAGAACCACGTAAAATGCAAGTTTCTAAGATGTACACTGCTATTTTGATCCCTGACTACTGCAAAAAGTCCATTCCTTGACAAGTCAAATTTCTTGTAATTGTGAATTTAGTGGTTTATAATCTGTATTTGTGCAAATGTTTTAATTTTGAAACACCATCATCCAGCTTTATGCATGTTTTCTTACAATGGTGACTTGTTTTGATAGCTAAAAATTAAGCCGACAGTGCATTAAGAGTGCTATTTTTGTAACCTTGTTAGTGGCATTCAGCGGAAAAAGCTACAAAATAAACACTCAGATTTTTTGTCTACATTTAAAAAATTTTTTGATCCTCTGTTGTATTGAAATGTATATTCACTGCTAAGTGTTGACTCCTGCACATGAATGAACTTGATTGGTTCCATCTGACATGGGTTTTCTCTTTATAGGCCCTGCTTGACTTTAGGCTTGTTAAGCCACAGGGATAACCTGTGCTGCTGAACAGTGCATTATCTGTTATGAATGAAAATGTGGGTTTTATTTGAACTGTAATTACGCTTCGCTTTGATTACTTCCAGACACCCCAAAGACACCAAACCTACCACCTCAACTCAAAGCCCCCACTAAATTTTTATGGCAAGGACCTTGATGTCAACAGTATATAATGCTAAACAGTTTTGTTCTATTTTACTTGCTTATTTTACAGGAAAACTCTTCCCACGTTGAGCACTGTGAATAGACAAGTGACCAGAAATGTAAGCTTACTGCAAGAAAAAAAAAAGTGATATTACTTGTTATAAATTATACCTGAGAATCACAGAAGGCATGTTTCCTAAAATAGGACAACGTAGAAGTTTTAAGGCTTTTGATTTCACGCTTGCATGGATATCCTATAAACCCAATTTAAAATACAAAAGTACACAGTTTCCCATGGCACATTAATGTTTATCATGCTTGTGAAAAAAATATATGACGGTCACATATGTGGGAACAGGTACAAGACACTCGTGCAACACAAGACTTGACATTTATCAGACTACTATTCACAACAAAGATCAACATCAAAATAGTAAAATGTAATGTAAGAACTCTAAAATGGAAAACTGGAGATGTTTAACAAGAAATTAAACATTTGAAGGTGGTGATATACTCCGCATAATCGAACAGAGCACTACAGCTGGTGAAAATCTAAGGGAAACCTATGTATATTTCAATAAGTAATGTATGTTCCACAAGCTGATATTTGAAATGAAGATATATAAAGTTTGCAGTCTTGCAAGAAACAAAGGACCACTGGAGATCATAAAATATCTTTATGGTGATGGGTGATATGAATGTTAAAGTAGGAGAGCAACGAGATGGTGCATCTGGAAAGAGATTCAGAGTTCTGTCATGTGAAAGATAAGACAACAAGAACCATAGGCAATCAATATTACAATTAAATATACTATATCATAACAAAGAAACGTTTTTAGAAATATTACGAAATGCACCAAAGAGTTTGAAGTTTAAAAAGGCAGTGGTGGATGTGTGAATATGAATAGGTTTGCAAGTATGGGTTGTAGCAGTCACTAACACAGCTCATCACATGCAGGAAGGAAGGCAGGCAACTAGCTACCAGCGAGCTTGCTAAGGCTGGGAAGAGCTAAGTTGCAGAAGCCCATCTGGCTGGGAAGGGGAACAGACTTATGCTTTTAACAGACTCAGGAGAATTTGAGAATAAGGGCAGAAACAAAAATGACAAACAATTCCAGTTAGTTAGTGCTTGTCTTGGTCTCAGTGAATGCTGGCGTGTGTGATAGCGGAAAATGGAAAGTGACAAAGATCGTGGATATTGTGATACTTCATGGTAATAAGTAGGGGCCCTGTCCTCCACTACTGCCTGAACACAAATTCTTGCTCTGATAGCATGGAATCTCTCTCTCTCTGTTCCCTATACAATCCTACACCGTTTGACAGATCTGGACCACATTTTGCACAGCTGCTCTCTAGGATCATACAAACAAGACAGACAACATTGGAACTCAAAATTTTGACCCTGGTGGGGTCTTAGTGTTTCTTCTACTGTGTGCTACAGTTTGCACACCAGTGCCACTTGCTGGCTCAGAGCAAGTGAAACTTTCTAACAGACTGAAGCCACACTTGCTAACAAAATGATCAGAAATTAACATTACTTACCTGGGCAGGCTGTGTGTTGATTTTATCTACTAAAACATATCAAAAGAATATCATGCACTTTCGCAGGGGACTGCTGGGTGAGGCTTGATTGTGAGTGGAAGGGCAGTGCAACAATAAGGAAAATCAAAAGGTTGTTTAACTCCTTGTTTGTAGGCTTTCCTTCACAATTTCTGTAATCCAGTCGGACACCAAAAAAAACCCCACAAATTTTCAACTCATAGGACCAAATGCATTGATAGAGAAGCTGTGTGGATAACAGATGGCAGAGCTAACAATAACAACAGGGCTTGTATTTAAAAAAAATAAAAAAAATAAAATAAATTCTCTTTCCTTAAACTATTCTACAGATATACTCTGGCAATGCCGGGTACTTTGTCAAGCATATAATAACAAAATAGCTATGAAAAATGTGGTCATTTGGGATATACACATCTTAGACAAATCACATCATACACAGATATGAAAACAAAAACTACCACCACCTGTGGCTGTAAAGTTACACTTGAGACACCTCTCATCTTCATGAACTTGCTCGTTGTACTAAATATTTCAAGAATAAAATTACACTAGGAGGCACAGCTTCAGCAATATGTTTCCTAAACTATTAAATCTGCCAATACAGTGAAATCATTGATCTAAATACTAAAAGGAATGCAAGGTTTAATATCACATCAGAAATGCCATCATTTTAGAATGGCCTACACTTGTAAGATACTACTGCAGTTACCAAATCTATTTTACGGCCTTTTGGTGAAGTATATTCATTCTAGTCTTGCTTTGTCCTTTCCAATTGTGAACCCAGTATTTATCTTGGTCTGTGTCTGGTTGTACAGCCAATTATCCAGTCAGACTATGACAGCTGTAAAAAGGGACAATTTAGAATTTCTTACATTTCTTAGCCTCAGATGAAACAAATTATTATACATGTTCAATACCTAAAACAGAAAAAGGTGCTACACAGTGTAGGACGAACTGCTAACAATGCCATCTATGTAAGACATTCTATTGAAGTTTGCATTTAGACATGAGACTAACCAAGTAAGAGAAGCACTAGTAAACCAAATTGGTATGTGTTTTTTTTTTTTAACTTTATGTCAAAACGTAACAATTACAAAACCTTTTCAGTTTCATTGAAATTTTTTTGTCTTGCTTGTGGACCCACTCTTGTGCGACTATCTTCACATCATCATTTGCATGGCATGTCGCACAGAATTTTCACTTTTAGACAAGAGAACAGATGGTACTCACACAGTGCCAGGTCCAGAGAACAAGGTGGACGTGACATCTCTAAGTAAAATTTCACAAAGCAACAAATGCAACTCATGCAGAGTAAACAGAGGCACTGCCATAATGCAAAAGCAGCATGGCCACATGTTTTGCCCAATAGTTTTCCCTGATTGATTACCATTAACACCAAAGCAAATCAGCACAATGCATGTTGGATAAATTAACCTTTAAAGACATGGCAAATATTCAATTGCGCACATGATCATTCCAGCACTAGTTTGGATCAATACACCATTTGATTTTGGATATTCATTATATTTCCCTTACAGATTATTTGGACTCCACATCATCATGATGTATCCCCATTACGTCCTCAGTTGTGAGGTGCTCCTTAAAATTCTCCCAGTCTGAAATCATTAGCTTGAAATTTTTTGTGGAACACAATGTGGAGATGCTTTATTTGAAGAGTTAACATTTTGGGGACCCACATACAGTTCTTGTCCTAAAAGAATGGATTCTATTGTTTCATAAACCCAATCCATATAGTGTCTGCTATCTCATACACCATCACTCATCTATATTTTGTTACATTTTGCTTCATGGTATCAACATTATCTTCTGTCAGTGTGGCCAGATTGTGGATCATCTTTGAGATGCATCCTACAATAATGGAATTCTGAAGGCCACCTAATGTCTGTGGTATAAGTCAGGGACTGGACCTGGTACAAAATGAGTATGTGAAAATGAGTAAGAAATTCAATGATCACATAAAAATGTATATTTTTATTAACTTGCTTTTAAAAGAAGAAACAAAATTATAAATTACAAGAAAATTGTGATTCACATATTTTACTACACAAAAATTTATGTTTAGTCCTTAAAAAACACCCAAGGAAAAAAAATATATAATATATCTATATATATAGTTCACTAAGCCGCCGACAAATAGACACCCATGGAAAGCACGCAAGATAGCGACGCCCACCAACTCTAAGACCATTGGATACGACGACAACTCGCAGAGCCACACCCACCAACTCGGACGTAGCAACTCACGGAGCGGGGCGTCATTCACGTTCGTCTCTGCTACACTCCACATGCACCTCTGAAGAAGTATGTTTGTCGCGGATGTGAATCTCTGTATGTGGCGTGTAGAACAGCAGGAACAAGGCAGGACACACACAAACACACCCATGCAATAAGCACACACTAGGGCCAATTTAGAATCACCAATCCACCTAACCTGCATGTCTTTGGACTGTGGGAGGAAACAGGAATACCTGGAGGAAACCCACGCAGACATGGGGAGAACATGCAAACTCCACGCAGGGAGGATCCGGGAAGCGAACTCAGGTCCCCAGGTCTACCAACTGCGAGGCAGCAGCACTACCCACTGCGCTACTGTGCCGCCCATGTTTTTACATTTAGTGTACTATTACGCAGTGCATTCTATGGTTTAATTAACTATATTTGTGCTTAAAAACTTACAAAAATATATATTTACATACAGTTCGTATGGTCTGGAACGGATTAATTGTATTTCCATACAATCCTATGGGAGAAATTGCTTTGGTTCACAACAAAATCGGTTTACGACGAATTATGGTCGTGAACCAAGGTTCCACTGCATTCTTTTCGGTTATGATGCACGACTGCGTCCACCATCACAAACTGTTTTACACGCCATGGTCTTAGAGTTGGTGGACGGGTCTCCATGAGTTGCTCTTGCGAGTGGGCACATGACCAGGCGGTGTGTATGCTTCGAGAACGAGGGTGGACGCGGAAGGACCATCTAAGAAGAGGCATGTTTGTCGCGGATGTGAATCGCTGTATGCGGCGTGTAAAACAGTTTGCGAGGGGTATCCCATGGTCTTAAAGAGTTGGTGGGCAGGTCTCTGTTAGTTGCTCTTGCGAGCGGGCACATGACAAGGCAGTGTGTTTGCTTCGAGAGCAAGGGTGGACGCGACAGCACCATCTAAGAAGAATCATATTTGTCGCGGATGTGAATCGCTGTATGCAGCGTGTAAAACAGTTTGCGAGGGGTATCCCAAGGTCTTAGCAGTGCCTATGCTTCGATGTGAATCGCTGTATGCAGCGTGTAAAATGCTGTATTGTATGTTGCCCTCTCCAGAGTAACATCTTTTCATTCACCTACAGTCGTATCCTCAAAACCAACCCCATTTGGACAACTGTCTTTCAGGAAGTGTTCACCCATCCATACATAATTATGCGGCGTAGCATGCTAGTATTATATATACACATACATACACACAAACATACATATATACATACTGTGATATATGGCTGGCCATTCATCCCGGACAATACCCCCAGGCCGCCAGGTGGAGCTCTCCCTGCAGCATGGAGGTGCCCCGAAGGCCAGCAAGGAATCCTGGACAATGGAGTTTTTATGCACAGCCCTGCTGGATACCATGGGGGCCAACAGAGGACGCTGCAGGGAGGCCCAGAGACTCATATGTGCACTATAACCCGGAAGTACATCTTAGTCACAGCGACAGCAGGAATGACGTGCTTCTGGGATGAAAAAGAAGAGTTTTTATCTGACCCGGAAGTGCTCCTAGTCACATGGACAGAGAAAGTGAAACACTTCCAGGTCAAGGACTATAAAAGGACTAGGGGAGATCACAGACGTCAAGCTGAGCTGGGTGGAAGGGGTGGCAACGCATCTGGGAGTGGAGAATTATTGATTAGTGTTTGATTATTGTTATTGGATGAGTATTGTGGAGAGGAGGGTACTTGGTGCACGTATCAAATATAATTAATTCAATATTTTGGATTTTACCTGGTGTCTGACATATTGTCCAAGGGTTCAAGGGAGCGATAGTGCCCCCTATCTGTCACAATACACATTCACACAAATATTATACATACATACACACACACACACACACATACACATACACACACACACACATATACACATATACATACACACACACACATATATACACATATATACATATACAGTGGAACCTCGGTTCACGAATGTCTCGGTACACGTACACATCGGTTTACGACCAAAAAGTTTGCCAAACTTTTGCCTCGGTTCACGACCACACACTCGGCATACGAACAAGCCAGTTTCCCTTTCAGTTTGTACATATTCAATCTCTTCCCTGTGCAGCGAGCAAGAGAGAGAGCGGGCGAGCGTGACACACACACACACGCACGCACACACACAGCGCAAGAGAGAGAGACAGACACACACACACAGGCAGCGCGAGAGAGAAACACGCGTGCACACACACAGGCAGCGCGAGAGAGAAACGCGCACGCACACACACAGGCAGGGTGAGAGAGAGAGACGCGCGCATACACAGGCAGTGCGAGAGAGAGAGCTGGATGCACACACACAGGCAACGTGAGAGAGAGAGCTGGATGCATAAGGTAGGAAGGCAGTTAAAGAATGCACTGGGCTTGATTTTGTTTTCACTTCTGTTTACAGCGATCGGTTCGTAGAGTGCATTGTTGCAATGTTACTTTTCTTGGTGGTTTATTAAATACGGATTTTTTTCAATGTTCATTTTTTTTCCCTATGCTTAAAACTCATTAAAAAAAAAAAGTGTTTTTTAGCCAGCGGTTGGTAGCGTTATAGCGCGAACTATTGCAGTGTTAGTTTTCTCTGTTGTTCAAGGTTTTCTCAGAGTTATTCAATGTTTTTACATTAGTTTACTATTACGCTGTGCATTCTATGGTTTAGTTAACTATATTTGTGCTTAAAAACTATATATTTACATACAGTTTGTATGGTCTGGAACGGATTAATTGTATTTACATACAATCCTATGGGGGAAATTGCTTCGGTTCACGACCAGAGTTTTGGAACGAATTATGGTCGTGAACCAAGGTTCCACTGTATATAAATTCATATACAGTCGACCCTTGATATACGACCGGCTTGACATGCGAACAACTTGATTTACGACCAAAATTTTTATTTTGATTTACGACCAACATCTTGCGTTACGAATTGAATGCGGTCACGTGTATCCGCTTGCGCGATTGTAAACAAACAGAAACATTCCTATTAATGCGGCACTCATTCAATAAAATGTCAGGTTTGTAAACTCTCTTGGGACCTCCCCCAACTAGAAGACATGCCAAAGTCCAAACTCCTTATGGAAGACTGTTTATCTGTTGCTGGGGCAACAGCCCGCTTAAAGCTGTGCTGAGTCTCTCAGCCAAAGCAAACATAAAAGATATCGATGGGGGGGTGGGGGGTCTCAGAAGAGTTCAGAAACAGTTCCTTGTATCATCGCAAGGAAATGCTGAGAAAAATTCTAGTCAGAATAACTTGTAGGCAGGAGGAGATTAAAATTAACGCAAAAGAAGCTATTGCAATGATTGCAAATGCCTGAGCGCAAGTTAAAGAAAGCCTTTAAAAAGCCTTCAGTTTCATTATCATCCTCCTCCATTCCTGCAGCCCAAAGATGTCAAATTAAATGGTGAGTACAGTATGAAATTGTTGTTTCTGGTAGGCTAGGCACTTATTACTTTTTGGTTAGTACATTAGAAAAATTATTGGTGTTTTGGTAAATTATGCACATTATACAACCCTTTTTTTATTATGAAAAGGTTAAGTAAGTGTTGCAGTGGGAGGTTCGGAACGCATTATGGGTATTTCCATTATTTCTTATGGGAAAAATAGTCTTGACTTACAACCAACTTGAGTTACAACCAGCCCTCGTGAACGAATTGAGTTCGTAAGTCAAGGGTCCACTGTATATGAATTATGATAATCACTTCAAGATTTCCACCAGATTCCTGGAGGCCACCATAAACATACCCAATCGTTTGTAAAGAAAGCTTCCATATTTAGTATTTATTACATGGTGGTATATGGTGTCAGATTATAAGGCTGCACCTGTAACTGCACAATTATTCTGCCATAGCTTCCTTCAGCAACTTCTTTCTTAAAGCTAAAAATTTAATGTGACTGCAGAAATAACAGAACAAAAATAATTGTAAATGTGAAGCAGCCATCAGCATTTTGCTATGGTTAGTACCGACAAAAAAAATATAAATAAATAAATCACATGTCTCACAATGATTTCCTCTAATCTGACACACATGAAAAGCACAACCAAAGTTGGCACCTGGGTAAATTATTTTCTACAGTTATAAGTATCAATTCAAAGCATCTCTATATACAGTACATCCGGAAAGTATTCACAGCGCATCACTTTTCCACATTTTGTTATGTTACAGCCATATTCCAAAATGGATTAAATTAATTTTTTTCCTCAGAATTCTACACATAACACCCCATAATGACAATGTGAAAAAAGTTTACTTGAGGTTGTTGCAAATTTATTAAAAATAAAAAAACTGAGAAATCACATGTACGTAAGTATTCACAGCCTTTGCTCAATACTTTGTCGATGCACCTTTGGCAGCAATTACAGCCTCAAGTCTTTTTGAATATGATGCCACAAGCTTGGCACACCCATCCTTGGCCAGTTTCGCCCATTCCTCTTTGCAGCACCTCGCAAGCTCCATCAGGTTGGATGGGAAGCGTCAGTGCACAGCCATTTTAAGATCTCTCCAGAAATGTTCAATCGGATTCAAGTCTGGGCTCTGGCTGCGCCACTCAAGGACATTCAGAGTTGTCCTGAAGCCGCTCCTTTGATATCTTGGCTGTGTGCTTAGGGTCGTTGACCTGCTGAAAGATGAACCATCGCCCCAGTCTGAGGTCAAGAGCGCTCTGGAGCAGGTTTTCATCCAGGATGTCTCTGTACATCGCTGCAGTCATCTTTCCCTTTATCCTGACTAGTCTCCTAGTCCCTGCCACTGAAAAACATTCCCACAGCATGATGCTGCCACCACCATGCTTCACTGTAGGGATGGTATTGGCCTGGTGATGAGCAGTGCCCGGTTTCCACCAAATGTGATGCCTGGCATTCACACCAAAGAGTTCAATCTTTGTCTTATCAGACCAGAGAATTTTCTTTCTCATGGTCTGAGAGTCCTTCAGGTGCCTTTGGCATACTCCAGGCGGGCTGCCATGTGCCTTTTACTAAGGAGTGGCTTCCGTCTGGCCACTCTACCATACAGGCCTGATTGGTGTATTGCTGCAGAGATGGTTGTCCTTCTGGAAGGTTCTCCTCTCTCCACAGAGGACCTCTGGAGCTCTGACAGAGTGACCATCGGGTTCTTGGTCACCTCCCTGACTAAGGCCCTTCTTCCCCGATCACTCAGTTTAGATGGCCGGCCAGCTCTAGGAAGAGTCCTGGTGGTTTCGAACTTCTTCCACTTACGGACGATGGAGGCCACTGTGCTCACTGGGACCTTCAAAGCAGCAGAAATTTTTCTGTAACCTTCCCTAGATTTGTACCTCGAGACAATCCTGTCTCGGAGGTCTACAGACAATTCCTTTGACTTCATGCTTGGTTTGTGCTCTGACATGAACTGTCAACTGTGGGACCTTATATAGACAGGTGTGTGCCTTTCCAAATCATGTCCAATTAACTGAATTTACCACAGGTGGACTCCAATTAAGCTGCAGAAACATCTCAAGGATGATCAAGGGAAACAGGATGCACCTGAGCTCAACTTTGAGCTCCATGGCAAAGGCTGTGAATACTTATGTACATGTGCTTTCTCAATTTCTTTATTTTTAATAAATTTGCAAAAACCTCAAGTAAACTTTTTTCGCGTTGTCATTATGGGGTGTCGTGTGTAGAATTCTGAGGAAAAAAATGAATTTAATCCGTTTTGGAATAAGGCTATAACATAACAAAATGTGGAAAAAGTGATGCGCTGTAATACTTTCCGGATGCACTGTA